>NC_090646.1:104951029-105251029 GCF_040937935.1 Hyperolius riggenbachi | reverse complement strand
GCATACTGGCAATGAAAAGTATACCAGCAGTGAGTTGCCATAGCGCTACACATTCCAATGCGACGCTAACGTTGCACTATGAGCGTCCCATAGCATTAGCATTGCGGTAAGCAGGGATGCTCATCATGGATTAATCACGAGTAACCACGGTGGTTACTCGTGATTTAAATGAGCTTTAATTACAGCAGCTGAGCGGCGGGGAATGAAAGGGTTATTTCCACCATAAATCCACATCCTCTCCACGCTCCATATAGATCCATGCATCCCATTAATGACGTTCCAAGCCTTGCTGCACTCACTTCCTCCTCCAAGCCGGAAGGAGGAAGTGACGGCAGCGAGGCTTGCAAAGCTAATAATTGGACGCATGGACCTATATGGAGCGCGGAGAGGATGCGGATTTGTGGGTAAATAACCCTTTCATTCCCCCGCCGCTCAGCTGCTGTAATTAAAGCTTATTTGAATCACGAGTAACCACCGTGAACAGTCATTCCAGCATCCCACGACTGCTTTATTTACACTGCAGTGATTGCCAGGACATGTGGGATGCTAGAGATTCCTACACATGCACATCATGTGCGAGCTGCCATCCACCATCTTAAATTCAGGGGACTGCTCATATCAAGGGGGAAAAGCATTTTTTTTGTTTTTATTTTCAACAAGAGGCAATGACAAAACTGTAAAAATCATACCTTACAAAAGGATGTACAGCTGTGATTGCAAATGTACGGCGATCACAATATTTTTGCAACTTTCATCAAGCTGTTTCCCACATGTGTTATTTTAACAGGGAATTACACGGGGTCTCAATAAAAATAGCAAGGTGCTGTGCAATTTTCTTGTGCTTCTATTTTTTATTTTAAATACAAGCACAAATGCTGAAAAAAAAAAATACAGCAGGCCAGATGTCTGCGAATGGGTCTAAATTGGATTGCACTAAAGGGGACACATTACTCGATTTTCCATTCCAGATTGGTCAATTCGACTAGATATCGGCCAATTTTCAGCGATTGAGCAGAACGGAACACAAATAGATTGTCCCCCAATCCAATAAAATGATTGAATTGAATGGTCGATGGAACAGAAAAGATAAGTAATCTATGACCACCTTTTTGTCATGATTTACATTAGGATACTGGTGTCCTTGCATACAAAGGGAAACGGCCCCAATTAACCTCCTGCCGACCGCGTCACACGCGATGGATGTATTAGCTGGGAGGCGGAGCTCTGCCCCGCCTTCAGTCTCCGAGCGACAATAGCTGCTTGGGAGACTGTTAGACGGCGTGACCACCGTCTATTTACATGTACAGCGCTGCGATCGGCAGCAGCGCTGTACTGGAGACAGCCGTGTGACATGGCTGTCCCCCCTGGGACACTGGAGAGCGATCAGCTCTCATAGGCAGAAGCCTATGACAGCCAATCGCCATGATTGGCCGGCTGGAGGAAGGGAGGGATAACATTTAAAGTAACACTCATTTTTATAAAAAAAAAAACCAAAATATTTGTACAAAAAAAATAAACATGGGGGAGCAATCAGACCCCACCAACAGAAAGCTCTGTTGGTGGCCCTGCAGCTTGGCCGTAAAGCTGCAGTGGCCTATTTTTACTAAAAATGGCCTGGTCACTAGGGGGGATTAGCACTCAAGAGGTTAAAGCTTCATAATACTAGCTTTCCCAGATAGGCATCTAAATACGCAAGGAGTCTAGGACCATAATGGTAGCCATAGATATAGCGATGTATGAGCAAATCCGACCAAGAGACAAATCTCTCTCTAATCGAATCAGATGAGAGAGATCTGTTGGCTGCCCAGGCAGACTCCCTACCAATTTCATGCTGAAATCGATCCGGAATCAGCCTTGTGCGCCTCGCCAGCCCGACGCTGTCACGCCCCAATGTCCTCCCTCGGTGCCCAGTGCTGTATACATTACCTGCCCATGGACAGAACAGAGCAAGCGGCAGACACAGGCAGCACCGGGCACCAGGGGGGGGGGGGGGGGGGGCACATTGAATATTATGGGGGACAGCGTTGGGTGGTATGTCACTAGTCCCTGATATTGCTCGCCGTTGCTGCCGCTCACCCGATTGACCACAATGGCCCAACATCTTGTAGCATATCCAACAGACATGTTCAGTACGAAAATGATTGCATCGTTGATCGGGCATACACTTGGCAGCACCAATTTTCATCCGATTCAGAGGCAATATCGAAAAGCATGGATTCATCAGTCGCCAAGTCAATAGATGCATCGGCACCTTAAAAAACTTAACTTTGTAAAACTTAAGTAAAATGTAAGCGCACTTAAACCACTAGTCACAACCACACAAGACTTCTTACAAGCTTCCTTTTCAACAATCCTTTATGATCTTACAACAACCTCAAAACTTACCTCTTGAGGCAAGCCTATAATTTGACCTAGGGAGTATCACCTTCTCATGATCCAGCCTCATCTCATTCTTCCCTTTCCAATCAGGGCACTTTATCTACCAACTCCCTTCACCTCTTCTATCACCCCCTCCACCTAACACCACCCCTTCCAAATGTGTCTCAGAATTGTTGTAACTTGTCTCGCCCTCTCTGCTATGTACTTTCTACAATGTAAATGCACTCTCTGTATTACCTGTCGGTATCATTTGTACTGAAGAAACAAAAAAGACACTCGGACACCGGGAGCCCGCTCTGGTGTGGTTAATATATGTTATAGCAAGCATATACTCCCAAAGATAGGTTGCTTCCTGAGGCAACCACTCGTATGAGCCTGTAGCGAATAACCTTCCCCACTCGGTCTTTCTCCAAGAGATTGAGGTCGCTGCTCCAAAAAAAATTCGATTTGCAAAGATTGCGAAGCGAAACCCTACAAAGTAGGGTATAAAGTATAAACTAGACAAATACAGGAGGCGCCCCAAAGGTTGGTGACGGGATTAAAAATTCTATAGAATAGAACTACTCACAGGGAGTTCAGGTTAGTAAAAAAAAAAAAAAAAAAAAAAAAAGATTTTCCAATTTATTTTATACAGAAAAATAGAGTGCACAGTGACAACGCGTTTCTCGGCGTAAGCCACTTCCTCAGGTCAAATACGTGCCGGCCCGAGACATTCCTCCCTACTCAGGGCCGGCACGTTTTTGACCCGAGGAAGCGGCTTACGCCGAGAAACGCGTTGTCCCTGTGCACTGTATTTTTCTGTATCAAATACATTGGAAAATCCCTAACCTGAACTCCCTGCCTGTATCATGCAATTCTATGCAACTGTAAAGCACCAAGGAATATGGTGATTATATAAATATATAACTAATACAGCTATACCATGAGAACAGCAATAAATACTACTTGACACAAATCTTACCTTCCACATTTTCTTGCTCGGTCGCTGCACCTGTGACTTCCTTTGAGACTGAGCGATCCTCCTTTGGATTTTTGCTGTTATTTAATTGCATCTTGACCTTTTCTATCGCCCTTTCGCACACTTTATCGGTTACTTCCTACAAAATACAAGAAGGTCATAAAGTACAAACTGAAAGAGCTGGAAGTGGTCAGGCACAGGATGGGAGAAAGCTGCAGGGATCACACTGCTGATATCCAGGGCTGACTAGAAAGGACACCTCTACCGATCACTGGGCAAAAAGAAAAAATGAGGGAAGCAGAAGAGCTATGATGTACGCACTGTGGCCTTCAATATCAAACAAACGCCCAAAGCTCAACCTGCAGGACAAATTTCCCTGTATTGGCTCACTACCACACAGTACAGTGGCTGCATAGCGTGGCTACAATTAAAGTGTACCTGAGATATGGGGGGGGTGGGGGGGGGGGGATGGAGGGGAGAATGGACAAGTTCTATTATACTTACATGAGGCTTCATTCAGACCCTGTAGCCTCCCGATCCTCTCCTTTGTGCCACACCAAAATATTGTCTAAGAATCTAAGACCACCTGCGGTTTGGAGGGCTGTGTAAGGTTCTCTTCCACATTATCCTAGCATTCACTCTGCACTTAAAAAACTTTCAGAGCCTATTGTCAGGAAGCATGTGCCAAAGATGTGGCCACCATGATGCTTCACAGTTGATAGTGTTCATGGTGATTTTCAATGTTTGGTTAGGCTAACACAAAGATCAATACAGAATTGTGATAAAAAGCTTTTTGTGGCAAATGGATTTTACATTTGGGCCTTAGTGTATCAGGTGCCGGAATTATGAAATCAATATATCATAAAACAGGAGATATTGGCAGGGCTTCCAAATGCAGGCTGCATCAGAGTTGACCAGCTGCATAATGTGCAGAGCTCAAAACACGGGCAGATTACACAACTTGCATTCAAAACAGATGCAGTAAATGGAGGACGCAAGCTTCCAAAAGTTTGCGTACAGGTTGTTACTAGACTATTCCACGGTGAAGACGTGCCCTCAAGGAGAGAGACTTAACCCACTAGCTAACAATTAAAACAAATTATATAAACCTGCTAGTCAAATGGTCTACACGTTTTCTAAAGAACAGGGAAAAATTGGCAGCGCTCCTAATCAGGCTGCAACTGAAATTAAACCAACAGAGGTGTGCAGCGCCCCCCAGGGACTTAAATACACACCTTGAATACAAATCAGATGCAAAACTATGCACTAAACCCTAATCTAGATACATTGAATGCAAACTGATACACATGGATGCAGCTAGCCATAAGTAGACTTACATCTTTGTACAACAGGAGATATTGCTAGTGCTTCTAAATACAGACTGCACCCGAGTGGACCAGCTGCATAGATGTGCAAACAGAGCTTGATTCACAAAAGGGTGCTAACTGAGTTAGCACGCCTAAAAGCTTTGGGTGTTCTAACTAGGGCGCTAACTAGGGTGCTTAGCACGCCTAAAGCTTTTGTTGATCGAGCGCAAAGTCTAGCGCTACGCAGTGCGCACGAAACATAGCACCGGGTGCGATGAAACAGTCACACCAGGTGCGATAAAACCAGCGCACGGGGTGTGCCTGAAATGCAACATTTCAGGCACACCAGGTGGGATGTTTCGCTCGCACCGCTAAACTTTGCACGCACTAACTTAGCATGTCCTAAAGGGCTTTAGGCGTGCTAAGGGGCTTTTAGGCGTGCTAACTAAGTTAGCACCCTTTTGTGAATCAAGCCCATAGTATGAACCTGAGGCTGCTAACTGGATCCATATGTATCAGTTTGCATTCAATTTATCTAGATTCGGGTTTAGTGCATAGTTTTGCATCCGATTAGTATTCAAGGTGTGTATTTAGGTCCCTGGGGGGGCGCTGCACACCTCTGTTGGTTTCATTTCAGTTGCAGTCTGATTAGGAGTGCTGCCAATTTTTTCCTATCTCAATATATCCTTAGAGAGCCCGAGGTGGCATATGATAATCCTAATAGGACCCAGAGGCATGTCGTGTGCACAATGACATATCTCTGGGTCATTGTACCGCTGCTGCCAGCCCCCCCCCCCCCCCCCCTGCGAAGCGCTGCACCCCCTTAAAAAAAAAATCACTAGCCTAGCGACAATCTGCTTGTCGCTAGCTGGCTTTATTTATGTGAGGCTGTAAGTCAGCCTCGTAGCATCTCCGTCTGGGTTGCGGCTTGGCTTCCTATTAGTGGAAGCTAACAGAGGTGAGGAGCGGCGGGGGAGCGTGGAATCCAGGCGGAGATGCTACGAGGCTGACAGCCTCATAAATAAAGCCAGCTAGCAACAAGCAGATTGTTGATACCCTGGTGATCTTTTAAGGGGGTGCAGTGCGGCAAAGGAGGGGGGGGGGGGGGGGGGGCTGGCAGCGGCGGTACAATGACCCAAAGGCATGTCACTGTGCACATGACATGCCTCTGGGTCCTATTAGGATTATCATATACCACCTCGGGTTCTCTTTAAAGGCCCTGCAATGCAAAGAACTAGCCATCTCAAATGGCAATAAAAGGTAATTGTGTGGAGGGGCTAAAACGGCAGTATGTATTTCACTAATTTTACATATATTCAATTTATCACTTCCCAAACCACTTTACATATAGAAAACTAGAAGTATTCATTAAATTTGCAGCTGTCTTTTTCAGACTGCGTTTTGAGATAAAATAATACTGTCTAGGTGGGCAAATTGTGTCTGCGCATCACAGGTGACTAAAGACAGACATGATGTGTTTGGGTCAAACGATGCGCTTTTCTCCCCCGGATTTGGGAAGCTCTCAGATACAATTACCTGTCACAATCAGATGCAGATGGTAGTCACTAATTAAAAAAAAGGGACAAAAATCGAGAGTACATCTGCTAACAGGCATTCGTTACAGTTAACTCTGTCCATAGCCACTGGCACCACATAACCCCTACTGCTGAAGGATAATGGAAACAGCGAGGTGCATATTATACAATAATACATCTGATTACATTTCTGCTGAAATCAGGTCAGGTTTCCAAAGTGAGAAAAATGGTTTCTAGGACAATTAAATGTTATTGTCTGGTTGTCATAAACAATTAGGACATGAAAAATGTGTCAAAATACAAGCACAGACCTAAGACGAGGTCTTTTGTTCCAATAAATGGAGAAACCTGTCAAGCTAGGTAAAAACTAACAGCTTCCATAGTTACCATATTCTGTTAGAGGAACAACCTTTACAACAGCAGTAAATACGATGCAGACAGACTCTATAAGCCCCTCCCACCTTACCTCAAGAGCAATGTCCAGGATGGGTAGCAGTTCTCTCCCACACTCTTTAGACAGCTCAAGAGAGCTCAGACATTTTGCATATAAACGAACATCTGGACACGTAGGATCTTGAATTATTTCATTGCATATTTTTAGGGCCATGCGGTCGTGTATTGTGGAAATCTAAAAGAGAAAAAAAAAAGTACCAATAGAAGATAAGGATTTGTGACTGAGGTTCTCCCGGTAAAAGATTCACTTCAATCTGTACCAAGGCCTCACTCCCACTACTAAAAATGCCTCACAAGCCAATAACAGAAATCTTGCACAATGATGGTACGAAAAACTGAAAAAAAAAATAAAAAACATGCATAAAAGATGGAAAACATGCAGATTATTACACCAAAAAAAAGTAAAACGAGAAATGAAAAATAAGCATTTTAACAGTTGTGACCCCCCCCCCCCCCCTGTACACGGCGTGGAAGGGGGGCACCCCCCCCCACACACACCTCGGCTCTCCCCTCAGTGTGCTCCCCTCCTGCAATTATCAGTGTCGGCGGCAGGAACACATACCTCCATCCACCGCGGAGGTCTGATCTCTAAGTTCCTCACGCTACTTCCTGTTTAAACAGGAAGTAGCGTCAGACACTTAGAGAGCAGAACCTCCGGCGTGTGGAACACATGGAGGTATGTGTCCCTGCCCGCCGCCACTGATAACTGCAGGAGGGGAGCGCTCTGAGGGGAGAGCCCGAGGTGTGTGTGTGTGTGGGGGGGGGGGGCATGCTCTCACGCTGCGACCCCTCCTGCCCCCAAAACGGCCCTGAGCGGGCCCCAGAGCCCCCCCCCCCCCCCCCGCAGGTGCTGCGGACCCTACCCCTAACTACCAATGCCTTGGGCCTATAACCACAACAGAAACACACCAGTCTAGCGTATCTGCGCAAGCACATCATGGTAATTCCACAAGATGAGGGCTCAACCTACGTGCAAAAAAGGCTGGGGATTAAATAGGAGCTAATGCTGTACTGCTTCTTCACGTCTCAGAGCTGGTTCAGTTGCTACCCCAGATTGGCAATGTAATGCCTAGTACACACGATGAGGTTTTTAGGCAGATTTCCTGCCAGATCGATTTTCAACACGGCTGATCTGATTTTGATCGATTTTCCAATCGATTGTGTAGAAGTGAACAGAAAATCGAACAAAATCAGATCGGACATGTTGAAAGCAATCAATCTGGCAGGAAATCTGCCTGAAAATCTCATGGTGTGTACTAGGCATTACATCTTGAGACCGTGTCCATCCTAGGCAGACACACCCTTGCTGAATGATTCTGGTTGTGGAAGGATAGGGGTGGTTGTATGATATATAGGCACATACCAAGTATCCCAGATAAACACATAAAGGTACACAACAAGTAGATGTACAGAAAGTGTGCAATTCTTTCTTGCTTTTAAAGTACTCAAGTTGCATTCAAATAGAATCTCCACGCAGGAGTTAAATGTCACTCAAATTCAGGAGACTGAACTCTGGTTCCCTCTTCTGTCCTTTTAAAGTTGCACCACTTGTGGGTCTGTGAAAGATTTAGGGCTCTTTCACACTAGAGCCCGTTTTTCTGCGGTGTAATGCAAAGTTGAAACTTTGCGTAAACCAAGGTAAAATGAGAGTCCATTTTTCTTTCACACCTGACGCTGCGTTTCGGTACGTTGCGGTTCGACGCACCCGGGAGCCTTTAATTGCCGGAGCCGGCGTTTTCCCGTCGGGTGAATAGCTACCGCCGCTGAATTGCGTCGCACTGCAGAATCCAGACGACATGCCGCTGGGCATATAACGCGTGCAGGAGAACGGCTCCTGCACACGTTGTCTGATGTGAAAGAGCCCTTCGTATTTATATAGTACTGACATATTCCACAGCACTTTACAGAGAGAATATAGCCCTCTCACCACTGTAAGGGGCTCACAATCTTATTTTTACATAATACTCTAGAGGGTGTGGGAGGAAACCAAAGTGCTGGAGGATACAAAATATATGCAGTTATTGCCCTAACTGGGATATAAACCAGTGTTATCCACTATGCCACCATGCCTATTAGACCCTTAGCATTTCCAGTTCTAGTAGAGCTGTCATTTTCATAATTAACAGCTTTTGCACATTGCTACCTGGCAACACTTTAGGATCTCCATAGAAGGGTGTGTGCCTCACACCACCCCAATGGTCACAAGGAATGGAAGGTCTATTCACAAGCAAGAGACCACATGACTTAGCAATGTTTACAACAAAGCAAAATGTGGCGTGTGGTGGAAACGGTAGGCTAAATGCCAAAATAAAAATCTTGGTGCCTCATTGCGAACTTTTTATGGGAGATGCAAAGTGGGCCTGCATTTAATGATTCACTCTTTCCATTCTCTTTAGCTCAGCATTACAGAGCACACTAACGTGCTTCTGTCCGCTTTTCAGCAACGCGTACCAGACTAACACTGATCGAAGTCCAAAGTAGGTTAGCAAACCAAGTTTCTGAGAAGTTTAAGGGCCCTTTTCCACTAACAAGTGATGCGAGTGCGGCTACCTAGCCACATGGCTTCTGCTGGCTCTCGCATCACTCACGTATCTCCAGATACAGACGTGTATGGAGAGGACAGCGGGCAGATGCGGCCGCGCAAAAATCTGCAGCATGCTGCAGATTCTCGGATCGCTCCGCACACAATGCAAATGGTTCCATTGCCGCGCATTGGGTTCAGGACACCCGCAGTGCCATGCGGCTATGTAGCCGCATAGCAAAGCTTCTAGTAGAAAAGGGCCTTAATTCTTCAATGCCTGCGTTAACACAATATTGCCAATTGTTCGGGGCCACGGAGGGCTGCCTTCTTCAGTAGAGTGCAGACAGACAAAAATGGGTGTTGCTCAGCACCCTGGTTATGCACCTAACTTGATTGGAAGGTGTGCCACTCTGAACCATTTACCCGACAGTCTAAAATGGATGTGCTACTAAAAAGCAGACAGTGCTAGTGTGTGCTGCCCTACCCAAAAACAGGGAAAAAGAAAAGTCTGGATAAAACAAGATGTCGGTATACTTATCTGAACTTCTTCTGTAGCTTCTTTCACGACTGCATCTCTGCCCCCCCCTTCCCCCCCCCCCCCCCCCCCCAAAAGGTCTGACTACACAGTGTGGATTGCTGCATCTGGTAGCAAAGCTTCTTTGAGCCATCTCCGATACAAAAGCCCAAGATAGCCAAACTCTTTCAGATGGACCAGCAAGCTGTTTCTCATTGAAAAGTTCAGGTTATTGTCTGCAGTTGTTTATGTAATACACAAGAATCTTGAAGCTGGTTGTGTGCGATTTTCTTGATCTCTTTAAGCTTTCCTATTTTTACACTTTTTAGCAAAATTGTTAACTCTGGACTCAGTCTCCATCACTCTGCTGCGGAAATTCTACTGATCATCAATCCTCACCTCCCTATTCTTCAAACTTTTACACTCTCTAGAAAATCTAGTCCGGGTCAAGTATCTATAAGCTGTCCCATGCCATGATATGCAGCGTTACCACCAGAATTTCAGCAACCCGCTAAAGGATTGCTATAAAAGGAGCGGCTTCATTCAGCAAAAGAGAAGCTCATGATTTTCCCTCACTACAGTATAATCTCATAGTAAACTCCAAGGGACCAAGAAGAGAGGTTCACTATATCAGAAATTGTCCTACAAGTGGCCCAGCATGCCCTGGCACATTCTCTGCTGCTAATGAGCAACTCTGTCCTCCCACTGGAGGTACGGTACAAGTGTTTGCACAATTGGTGGATTACAAGGTTAAGTAGACCTTAGGGCTGCATAGCCAGGCTGGTCATATTGGTACAGTATCCAGGGCTCCTTACAAATTGCAGCCATCTCCAGATAGATGTAGCCACTCGATTTCTGTGAGTGGCTCCGATACCTCTGCGGTCGAGACTTGCAGCATGTGCCTTGCAAGCACTAGCCCGAAGAGAACAGCAGACCATGCACTGATGCATGACGCATGCACCGCCCACTTTTTTTTCTATATCCAGAGTCAACGTCACGTAGGGGCCAAAAACCATGTTTACTATAACAGAAGTTTTGTTATATCCGGGTTTTCTATACCAGGCGTTGCTCCCATAGACTTATAATGGAGATTGGCCTGGGACCTCGAGAGGTAGTTTACTATTCCTGAATGTTTACTATACCAGAGTTAACTATAGTGAGATTATACTGTATATATCTATTAGTGAAAAGAAATCATTGTGAAACGGTTTTAATCGGAAGTAGCCATTTTTAGGTGTTATCTGCTCCATTCCTAATTCCAAGGTCTTGTGACAAATTTTCTTTAAATAGAAAAAGCGAACAGTGTCAAAATGAATACTTAATAATACTTAATAGATTTCCTTTAAGGCTTCAGAGCAGCCGGAATGTGTCAAACAATTACAGCATACATTTGTATATAATTACCTGATAGTCTGGAAAAACGTTCTTTTGTGGCTTTAATCCACTTGGCCTTGTGAGATCAACGAGCAGTTCTGCAACATTGGAGACGTCCACGTCTGCCAGTGGAGAGGAGGCCGGTGCGTTGAAGAGGGTCTGAAGAGTGGGCAGGAAAGCTTCTTCAAAGCACTCCTGATTTGTTCTTCATGTTCCGTTAGAAGAAGATAGAGGATTACAAACGGCTATTTTAATGCTAATTAAATATTTTTTTCATGAATGCTGCATGCTGGTATGGAAAGTACATTTTCTATTGCACATCTGAAGTGGTTCTAACCTAAAAATACTCTTGGCAATTAAAAAAGGATTTCCGTGATAGAACACCTGTCCTCTTCATACTTTGTATTTATTGGTGTATTCACAAGAGAGCCGGGAGAGGTCATCTTGGAATTCATGCACACTGCCACCTACTGCTCATTAGTACGGAGAATACTAATGAAATAAATCTGCATAAAAATGTGCTTAGAAAGTTAAAATTAAGATCACTATATTAGCGAGGTTGGGTAGCGCCTGCGCAGTCTTCACTGACCCTTCCAACCAGGAAGTAGCTTTGGAGGGCGGTACACAGTAACAGAGGGCGCTGGCCATGGGCGTCCGCACAAAGGTGCAAAATGGGGCGGATGTGCCCCCCCCCCCCCTCCACCTAACATGTAATAGGCAGAGTGCCAGCAGCCAGCGTCAGACCTCCGATCAGCCGCCGTTATGTGGAAGTGACGTCACTTCCGTAAATGCAGCGCGGTGTCCAAGGGGGTACCATGCACTCGCTTCACACTGGTCGCCGGCTGATCGGAGGTCTGACATTGGCTGCTGGCACTCTGTCCATTATATGATAGGCAGAGGAAATGGCTGAGGGGGGTGACTGACAATGAGGGGGGGTGGGGGTCTGTCACTGGGGGGGGCGCACCTATTACTGGGGGGGGGGGGGGGGGTTAGTGGTCCCTGTCACTACCTAAAACTGGGGGGCACCTGTCACTAGGGGGGCAAACTGAGGAGCACCTGTGTCGGAGGGGCTCACAATCTAATCCCTACCATATAGTCCTAATCTAATGCTAAATTCATGTAAATTTGGCTCCACTCATGACCACACCCACATCCTGGACCATGTCACGCCCATTTTTCAGTTCACCACACAATTTGCCCCGCATACATTTTCTGTGGACACCCATGGCGCAGGAGAACAGGGGAGCGGTGGGCAGGAGGAGAGCCCACTAAACGTGCCTGCTGTCCCGTTTTCAAATTTTCGTTTGGGCTAAAGTATCCTTTAAAGCATACCTGAAGATGAAAATAAATAAATAAGATCTCTTACCTGGTGCTTCTGCCAGCCCCCTGCAGCAGTCCTACGCCCATGCTGTTTCCGAATGATCCTCAGTTCCACCGCTGCAGCTCACTTTCGTCCACGACGACTTGTAAATTGACGCTTACTGCACACCCTCCAATGCACTGGCGTGGCCAGGAGCGTCCTGCGCAGGTGCAGTATTAGAAAATCTCTACTGCGCAGGATGCTCCAGAAGATGCAGGCGCAGTGGACAGCGACTTCCTGAAGTGAAAGTGAGCCGCGGCAGGGGAATGGAGGATCGTTTGGTAACCTCACGGGCACAAGTCGGCTGCAGGGGGCTGGCAGAAGCCGACAGTAAGTGAAAATTATCTTTTTTTAAAATTTCATATTCAGGTCCAGTGGCGTAGGAATCACCATAGCAACCATGGCGACTGTTATGGGGCCCTTAGCCAGAGGGGGGCCCAGTGTATGTAGCCAGAGGCAATATGGGGGTCCGCAGCGGGCCCCCCTCCCTCAAAGTCATATCTCCCTTCTGTCAGAAGAACAGTACTCTGAAAAAGTAGGATCTGTCACGGCTGTCGGCTTGCTGAGTCACGTGCAGCAGGGGAGAGAGTTCAGCCAATAGCAGCAGCACCAGGCAGCCCACTAGCCAAATGCTGGTGCTGCTGTGGCCAGCCAATGAGGAGAGGAAAATTTTAAAAGAAGTCCCGCACTGATTGAAGAGGAAATGTGCAGCACAGACAGGTGTACCGATTTATTACCTCTGTCCTCCGTGCTGGCAACCTCCGCATTGCTACATTTAAGTGCATACAGTGTGGGCCTGCTGATCTCATCCATGCTCAGTGCTGCCTAGTGCCGGCCCCTGGAGGGAGGAGACCACCCATGTTGCAAGTTAGGAGAGGAGAACTGCACATACCAGCCCTGCTGCTGCCGACCAGAGGAGACCACATGCATAGGGAATTATTAGCCTGCTTGATCTGTGTGTATGGAAAGGGTGGGTGAGGGACTACAGGCCCAGCATGCCCAATGCTTGGCGTGTGTGTGTTTGTTTTGTGAGACAGTGAGTGGGGGACTACAGGGCCCAGCATGCCCTATGCTGGGTGTGTGTGTGTTTTGGTTTGCGAGAGGGTGGGAAAGTACAGGGCCCATGGCCTATCTTATCCTGTGTAAGCAGCCTCTATACGCTAGATAATCACTGCCCAGCTTGGATGTGTGTACTGTGTGTGTAGAGGGTGGTGGGGACTACAGGGCCCAGCATGCCCGGTTTTATCCCGTTTATGCAGCTTTTGTGTGTGTGTGTGTGTGTGTTGTGAGAGAGTGGGGAACTGCAGGGCCCAGCATGGCCTATCTAGCTTGTATAGGTAGCCTTTCTATGCTAGGTAATCAATGGACTGCTTGGATGTGTGTACTGTGTGTGTAGAGGGTGGTGGGGACTACAGGGCCAAGCATGCCCGGTTTTATCCCGTTTATGCAGCTTTTGTGTGTGTGTGTGTTGTGAGAGAGTGGGGAACTGCAGGGCCCAGCATGGCCTATCTAGCTTGTATAGGCAGCCTTTCTATGCTAGGTAATCAATGGACTGCTTGATGTGTGTATTTGGAGTGGGTGGGGAACTACAGGGCTCAGCATGCTTTGTGTGGGTGTTTTGGGAGAGGGTGGGTGGGAGGTTACAGGGACCAGCATCTCATCCTGTGTAGCCTCTCATGCTCCTGGTGGTGAGGCAGGACAGGTGGCAGCATAGGCTGTTACAATAGTAGCTGAAACTTGAGGTCCCCCTGGTTGCCTGAGTGGGCTTATCTCCCCACCCCCAGTTGCAACATATCCAGACAGACTCTGGGGCTCTCTCCCCATTGCTACCCGTAAGGTGCTCATTCTGAATTTTGTATGAAACAGACGGTTCACACCTGCGGTAAAGTGGTTAAATTGCCCATGTTGCTGCCTCTTGCCCTTGTGTCCCACGTCGTGTTCCTCTATTCCAGTCATTCTCAACCGGGATTCCGTGAGAACCCTTCAGGGGTTCCGTGGCATTTTGCCACTTCTGCGTGACAAAATAGTCCCTCTTACTCCTTTTTAATGGATAAAGTAGTCCTACTATAACTGATGCGTCTAGCGGATTAATCTAAGCTGCCGCGCATCACCAAGCCCTCTCATTGGGCTATTTATCTGTCCAGCCCTGCATACCTCTTAACTTCAGGGCATGGCTTGGAGCAGTTGTGGCGCTGTGCTGCTGCTGTTCGGGGATGGCGATTGTACAATGCTGGGTACTGCGCTGATCTTGGAGAGGAACTTTCTCGACTGCCTACAGCAGTGCCAGGGATGGCTTCCTAATCCCTGCTGTCTCTCAATCGCCCAATGCACCCCGCTCCTCCTCTTCCTCGCAGCCTTATCTCCATCAATCCAATGCACAAAGCTAGGGGTGGATTTGAAAAAACTCGTGAAAGGTACTTTATTTTCCTGTTTGCATTACTAATGTAATTTGTGAAGAATGATCCCTAGAGGCAGCCTGGCCACATTCTGCTGATTTCCATGCTTTTATTATTAAGTATTACTGGGTTCAGATGTACAAAGTTGTTGCCTTTCATTGTCAGGTTGAGCATATTTGTGCCAATGACATAATGAAATGAATTTTCATTATGTCTTCAAACTTTGTCCCTCACAATGGTGTGTAAGTTTCCTCCTTTATCCCTGACACCTCTTACTTTGCTAGAAAAGATTAGATCACAGTTGGCATCACCTCCCTATTATTGCTGGTGAGTGAGTGACTGCTGCTATGCTATGGGAGGTTTTTGATGTTGCTGGCCAAGGGGAGGCGGGAGACAGTGGGCCTTGGGTGCTAAAAACTACAAATCCTGCCCTGATTTCATGTATGTGGGGAAGCATATTATATTTGTGGGGGTAATTGCCACTTTTCATACACGAAAGGTGACTCTGGCATTTATATGTGAAGATGATTGCTGAATTTTTAATACGAGTTTTAACTGAGAGGTGTATCATATGTAATAATTGTAGGTAGAATAGAAAAACTTCCAAAAAGTGGCTCATAATTTTTATGTAAGGGTTCCCTGAGATCCCCCCAAAATTGTAGGGGTTCCTCAACTCTAAAAAGGTTGAGAAAGGCTGCTCTATTCTGATACTACTTCCTTCAAAGCCGACTGGAGGTGGTGACAAGGGTGCGTTAACCTCCCCTCTTGTCATAGCCCGTTTCATTAAAATCTCAGGATGAGCACTCTGAAGCTCATCCCTACCTGTAGGGAGGCCGGCCAGGAGGAGAGCACAAATCAGTGCTCACTCAGTTCTCCCCAAAGCAGACTGGACAGAGGGAACTAAATTTCTTGCATTGGCGCCTGGGGATAATCTGCACAAAACTTTGGTAAACTTGATCTGCGCAGAACAGCAATTTTACCATTGCACTGACAAGGTAGTTATCGTATTTACATTACCTCGGTAATTCAAGTTCTGCTAGGGTAATGCACATTGATCTGACAATGATTGCAACCTTATCAGTGTAATGGTAAAATTGCTCTCTGTGCACATCAACTTTACCAAAGGTTTTTTTTGTGTTTCCTGGTGAAGGCACAACTTTGTTTTTTTTGCAGTGGTCACCTGGGTGTTCATTGTATTGACAGAATCAGGTACTATGTGAAGTACAATTCCCTTATAGGGCGATCCCTGACCTTGGTGGATGTATACTTTATGCAGATAGAAGGATATGTGGATCTGAGTGCTGCTTTTGCTGGATTTTAAAAATGTAATACCAATGACTAAAGGTGATAAATGTAAGTTCTCTAGTGAAAATTAAGGAATAAAATTATTATTTTACCGGTACTTTCCAGATGTCATTTTTATGTCTGCTTTCTAGCGGCATGTACCTCCATATGCTGGTTGGCATGTGCCAATTGTCAGCCAGCTCCTTTATCTAGCCCCTAATTCCTGAATAAGCTTATTAGCTGTGGGAGTGTATACCTACATAAGGGTTTGCCTCCCTGTGACACTATGTGACCGAATTTACCGAAGCCCATTGACAAAATCCTTGTTTGGTAACTGTTCTCAATGCACTGAGGACATTACAATAGAAAAGGGGCATCCCCAACATCCCTTCAGATGTGCATGTTATACTGTCTCTGCTTGCTCTGACTCTGTTCCATTAGTCTTAACATTTTATTCAATTGCCACTGCTTACATGAACTGCCAAGAAGCATTACACATGCCCTGCTTACGTGATTTTTCCCACTAGTTTCCACTAGCTCCACTGCAATTCAAGCAGAAACTGCTGAAAGGTGGCAAGAAAACATATTATCCTTTTCTCTCTGCTCGTTGCCTGGGGGGTACAAAAACAAGACCCTCCCGCAGAGCCTGTGCTTCCTATCACGGAGGAGACTGGGGCTTGCAGAGGAGAGAGAACTGTCCCTATTGGCTCTCTGAGGCTATCAGTCAGAGGGATATCCACAGGGAAGGCATTCAAAGCTGGTTACCGACAGAGGAGAGCTGGAGGTAATCACCGCACATGATTCTGTGTGTTACCGAATGCTGTAACATTGATGAATTGACATTTACTGACTTGTGTTGAGGTATTTACCACACAAGTTGGTATTTAACCTCACAGCTCAGTAATTTGAGCTTTTCATGCGGTAAGAGCCTTGATGAATTGACATTTTCCTAAGTGCTTGGTAAAATCAGCTGTTTTCAGCATTACCGAATGCGATAAAGCTTGATGAATTGAAGCCTACAAGTGTTAAGGTAGCCATACACTGGTCGATTTGCCATCAGATTCGACCAACAGATAGATCCCTCTCTGATCGAATCTGATCAGAGAGGGATCGTATGGCTACCTTTACTGCAAACAGATTGTGAACCGATTTCAGCATGAAACCGTTCACAATCTGTTGTGGTGGTTGTGCTGCTGCCGCTCCCCCTGCCCGCATACATTACCTGCTCCGCCGGCGCGACTCCAGCCCCCAGGTCTCCGCTGTCTTCTCCGCTCTGGTCTCCAGGTCCGGCATGCTTTACTTCTTCCTGCCCGGCAGGAAGTTTAAACACTAGAGCGCCCTCTACTGTTTAAACTTCCTGCCGGGTAGGAGGAACTGAAGCATGCCGGAGACCAGAGCAGAGAAGAAGTAGCGGTGACAGCAGGGGAAGTCGCGCCGGCGGAGCAGGTAATGTATTGCCTCTCTATTGCGTCGGTCGTCGGGCACTCGAACGCCGCTAGCGACGCGCTCCCTACCCGCGGGCGATCAACGGTAATTTTCCGCACGGAGCAATCGACGGGATCGGACGAAATGGATCGAAATTCGGTGTGTAGCGCGAACGATTGGCAGCAGATTCAATCCCAGTGATCGAATCTGCTGTCGAAACGGCGGCAAATCGGGCCAGTGTATGGCCAGCTTAAAACTTCACACATCTTACCGGGAAGAATATGCAAACAGCGGGAAAAAGACACCCAAACAATGGCGCAGTTTTGTGTCCTCTTCAGTCACTGGATTGTACCAAAGAAGAACTAGACGTGACAGGAGCTTGGCACTAATCAGTCTTCCAGAGAACATAAGCTTAGCTAAGCCTTCTGCAGTTTCTGTCCTTATTTCTGTAACCTGAAACAATCAAAAGTGGACATTTTCAAGCAACATGTGAAACTAATTTATAGTACAGTGTGCAAACCAATAAGATGATGTTGTAAAGCTTACAGAACTACATTTGCTATAGTTTTAGAAGGGTGGGTGGGCTCATACTCGACTGACTCCAGCTCCACAGCCCTGGTGGAGTCGGTACAAAAATCATCCAACTGCAACTCTTCAGTTTATGAAACCATCGACTTCAGGTACCTTAAATTGCTCTGGCGCCTCGACTCCACAGCCCTTGAAGGGCTATGGAGTGTGTACAAAAATCATCCGACTCCTCAGTTTATGAAACCACCAACTCCAGGTACCTAAAAATTTCTCCAACTACTAGACTCCGACTTCACAACCCTACTTGCTATATAAACTTCTTTAGCAACTAAAATATTAAAGCAGGATTCAACTCCTTTTTAAAACTCTTGTACCTATTCTAAAGCTAACTACTGCAAGACTGAACCGCTGGTAACTGTCGAACAAAGTGTCCATGATCCTTACACTAAAGATCTTTATCCATGGGATGTGGAGAAGAACTAAAGATCGCAAGAAGATTACCAATGATAGGATCATTAAATGAAGAACATTGTTTAAAGATCTGTGCACACAGGGGACGCTTAATGATCCATTCGATCAGTCATGACGGTTTTTCAAAATGCACGAGTTTCATCGTACATTGGCCGTCTAAACAGCGATTACTGCTTTTCTTAAAAAATATAGTTACAGAATGTCAGTTGGAAGAAGATGAAATCTCGCTATAGGCATGGACAGTTTAGATTTTGTTGAAAATTAGTCTAAAAAGGCAAATCTTTGCTAGATCCATAAGCCCAGGAAGGCTGTAGACAGAAAAGGCATGAGAGTGATGTGCCATAGCATTGTGTTGTATTGGGTGGTACAAATCTTGTAGATACGGTGATGAGAGGCAGATCTCTACTGAGATTTAATCTATTATCGAGTAGTGTAAAGGTGGCCATCAGATTCGACCAAAAGATAGATCCCTCTCTGATCGAATCTAATCAGAGAGGGATCGTATGGCCACCTTCTGCAAACAGATTGTGAATCGATTTTAGCCTGCAACCGATCACAATCTGTGGAGCTGCCGCCCCCCCTGCATACATTACCTGTTCCGGCTGGTGCGAGTCCCCTGGTCCACCGCTGTCTTCTTCTCCGCCTGGTCCCGGCATCTTCTCCGCATCGGCTCCCGGCTGGCATCTTCTCCCATCACTTTCCGCATCACCGGTATAACTTTGTCACTCCAGTGACAGCGGAAGTTCAAATAGAGCGCCCTGTATTTGTACTTCCGCTGTCACTGCAGTGACACAGGAAGTTATGCCGAATGCCGTGATGCGGAGAAGATGCCAGCCGGGAGGTGACAGCGGGGACTCACGCCGGCGGAGCAGGTAATGTATACCCGCTGTATTGCGTCGGTCGTCGAATGCGCTATCGACGCACTCCCGACCCGAGAAAAATCTCGTTCTGTCAGCCGTGTGTGCGGCGATTCCACGGCCGTTTCGATCACTGTGATCGAAACAGCCGTATTTCGGCGGGAAAAATGTTTGGTGTATGGGCCCCTTAAGATAAAGTGATAAGTGAGACCACAGATTAAACCACCAATTTAAAATCTGCATAGGATTTTAGCAAACTACATCTACTACCAAACACTTTAACATGCAATTTTCCCATGGTAAGGTCTGATAATGCATCTTCTGAATTATTCTGTTCTCTGGTATTTCAATACATCGCTTTTCAGATTTGCCACACTGAAAATTATTGATGCTCGAGTACCTCACTGTCCAGGAAATCCGAGAACATCTTCAATATGGAATTCATAGCCGAGGTCTCAGTTTTAAATTCGTCATCAGTTTTATCAGAAGACTCTGGCTTCTCAGTTTCAGATGCCTTGTCAGTCCCCTCCTCTTCTTCTGTGTCCTCTTTTTCATGATTGATCTCTGAATCGTTAGTGGGCTTGAGAATTTCCAGTCCAAAGAGGAGGAGCAGATCAAACACTGCATTTATGGCGCTGGTCCTCACCTTGACTTCATCCAGCTGTGATATCTAAAAACCGGAAATAGTACAGCAATTACACAATATGACACTATCCATACAGATTACCGTAAAATGTCCTGTACAATACACAGACCACAGGACACTGCCTGCTTGCTGTGACTTACCCAGATCTTTTTAATTAGCAAATGTATGGTTCCTAAAGTAAATCTGTCCTGAAAATAAACTTATGAAATAATGAATTGTATGTAATATTATGATAATAAATAGAACATTAGTAGCAAAGAAAGGAGTCTCACGGTTTTCAAGTACAGGAAGTTATGTACAGGTAGTTCTTGGTTAACAAACGAGATGGGGCTGTAAGTTCATTCTTAACCTGAATTTGTTCTTAAGTTGGAAAACTTTACCTCGTCTGTCCCCTGTGCCTCCAGTGTCATCTCTGCCCCCTGTACATGCTTATACAAGTTTAAAAAATAATTTCTTTTCTTGGCATTTTTTAAGTCCAATTTGAATTTTTTTTTTTATTTACTTGTTCCCACAGAATCCATGCTGTTCGTATCAGCGGGTCGTTTGTAAGTCAGACGTGCGCAAGTCGGGGATTACCTGTGTGCAAAAGAGCTTTTCAAGCTAGTGGACCAACTTGGTCTAACTCAGTTCTGTTTTCAAAAGTGAAATCTGTGACTTATCATTTAGAGAGGGAAGCCTTGGGATCCTAATAAGGCTTCCCTCGGTTCTAACAAGCACCCCCCCCCCCCCTCACATTGGGGCCACACAGCTCCTCTTCCTGGTTTATGTGCATGCAATGGCCTTGCAGGTTCGCCCATGCATGTGCAGTAGCACAGAGTCCGTGGCTCCGTGCATGCAAGCTCAGTCGGCTATTGCGCGCACTTGAACCAGGAAGAGGAGCTGCCCATCCCTGATAGGATTAACGACAATGCATTGTCGCCAATCTTCCAGGGGGCCGCACTCAGCAGCAGGGGGCCAAGAAATAGCGAGGGAATCCTCAATAGGATCATGAGGCTTCCCTTTCTTTAGGCAAGTATCCGATTTTGTGTACCCGAGCTTTCGGCTCTGGTACACATTAAAGCGGACCTAAACTCAAGCACAAGAGACAAGGAAAGAGAAATCCACCGAATGTGTGTTTATAGAGAACAGCCTATCTAATTATCCCTTTTAGGCGAGTAATGAGCTAGTGTAATTTGAGCTGTCTGCCATATTATTCTGAGCCAATTTATAAACACAGGAGGTTAACCTTTTCTGTGCTCCCAGGATAAGAGGAAGTAACTCTGCAGAACCTCTGTATAAGCTGTAACAAGGAAATGTTTTATTGTAAGGTCATTATGCTGTTGCTTATCTTTTAGAGCAGAGAGGAAGTTCTGAGTTGAGGTCCGCTTCAAACAGCCAAGAAACGGTAAAACAGCTTGAAATAAGGTTTTACTGCAGGGAAGTTCAAATGGTTATTATGTCTGCTTGTTTTACAGCTTAAAATACAGAGCGTGAATTCTAAACTGCAACTGTGATGATACAATGTTATAAACAAAGCTATATAAGAAACAAAATATGAGACTCTTCTTTGCTTCTAATGTTCTATTTATTATCCGTACTAAACATACAATTCATCTCATAAGTTTATTTACTAGAATGTCAGGCTACAGAGATCTTGCGACTATGACCTTATGCATCCCTCTGCATATCCACGCTGGTAGGGCCAGTAGAGGAAGTTTTGATACAGGTTGGCTCTCAGGGAGTGAGGGGCACTGGGGTTAGAAAGAGCCAGTCAATTGACTGAACCATGACAGGCATCACCGTCATGCATGCTTTCTATGTTTTTTGTTTTTTTTTACATTTATTTATTGTTGGTAAAGGAACTGAGTGGAGCAGTACAGAGAAAACTTTTTTTGAATGGATAGTAAAGAAAACTCCCTATATGAATTTCTATAGATTACATTTCAGACAGCAAATGTAACATCTATACAAGTTTATTAGTCATTAAAGTGGTTAGTACCCAGCATTTCAACTTTGCTTTAAAGAGAACCCGAGGTGGGTTTGAAGAATGTTATCTGCATACAGAGGCTGGATCTGCCTATACAGCCCAGCCTCTGTTGCTATCCCAAACCCCCCTAAGGTCCCCCTGCACCCTGCAATCCCTCATAAATCACAGCCACGCTGCTGACAAACAGCTTGTCAGAGCTGGCTGTGTTTATCTCTATAGTGTCAGTCTGCTGCTCTCCCCGCCTCCTGCAGAACTCCGGTCCCTGCCTGCATCCCTTCCCTCCCTGCTGATTGGAGGGAAGGGATGGGGCAGGGACCGGAGCTGTGCAGGGGGCGGGGGAGCAGCCGAGACTGACACTGCAGATGTAAACACAGCCTCACAGCACGGCTGTGATTTATGGGGGATTGCAGAGTGCAGGGGGACCTTGGGGGGGGGTTTGGGATAGCAACAGAGGCTGGGCTGTATAGTCAGATCCAGCCTCTGTATGCAGATAACATTCTTTAAACACACCTCGGGTTCTCTTTAAAAGATTGCTTAGGGCTCTTTCACATTAGGGCAGATTTTCTGCGTTTCAACGCAAAGGATAAAGTTTGCGTTACCCAAGGTGAAATGAAAGTCCATAGACTTTCATTTTAGCTTTCACATATAACGCAGCCTTTTTGTGCGTTGCGTTCCACTGCACCCAGGTGCAGTTTTTTGGCCAACGCTAGCTTTATGCGTTACAATGTTAGTCAATGTAAAACGCACACTATGCGCGTTTTTAATCCGTTAACGCAGGCAATCAGTCCCAGATTGCAACAGAGGAACAATGTAGAAAGTTGACAAATAAAAGAAAAAAATTACCTGCGTTTTTCTATGTGCAGTAACGCATTGAAAACGGATTAAAAACGCACACTCACTGCAGTGCAACGCAGATCAAAACGCAGTAAAAGGCATACAACAAAACGTATGCTTTGAGCGTTCTCCAACGCAAGCTCTGATGTGAAAGAGCCCTTATGCCAGATTTTTTTTTTTTGATTTTTTTTAGCAGAAAGTCACTGAATGGATTAAACATGACATTTTAGTGTTGCATTTAGCTAGAAATCCTCCTTGTGCTGAGGTTTAGATACAAATGTATCTATTTACAATGTAAATAAACAAACACCTCTCAGAGAGCACAGAGGGCTTCCCAGACAGGCTTTTCAGAGGTCTATTTGCATTCCAAACAAATATACATTTGTATCTAAACCTGAGCACTGATGCGGATTTCTAGCTAAATGCAAAACTAAAATGTCATGTTTAACCCAATCAGTGAATTTCTGCTTTAAAAAAAATCTGGCATAATAGTTTCTAAGCTGTAAGCAATCTTTTAAAGCAAAGTTGTAATGCTGGGTGTTAGACCGCTTTAAGGATGTTACAGTAAACCTGTAGGAAGAAAAAGTTTTAAAAGGCAGACTATCTAAATAGAGTGAAGCCTCTGGAGTCCAGAGGCTTCCTCAATCTTCTTTGACCTTTCCGCTGTTGGGCGATACACTCCTTACCACTGTGGCTTTGCTCCTATCAGGGTACAAGTGCGGCCATACTGTGCAGGGCCATACTGTGCAGGGCCATACTGTGCAGGTGCAAACCTAACTGACTCAGTACTGCCACACTCGTACTCAGACAGGGGTGTGGCCATGAGCAGCATATTCACCACATTTGTGGAATAGGTTTTAGAGGAAGCCAGCACTGCAATGGAGGGGTGTAAGGAGATCGGAGATGTCTCTGGGTTATCCGAAGGTAAGTTTGTAGGTATACTTAATTTTGACTTCAGGTACGCTTCAAAGTGTCAGAGAATTTAAAACGGAATATAACCCTGCATTTCAACTTTGCTCTAAAACATTATTTACAGCATATTCTATGCAACCAGCATTTTTTTTTTACTAGACCAGCATTGGAAGGGTTAAACACAGAGGTTTAAAGTTCCGTGGAGAGATATGGAGAAGTTCAGATAGATACATTTAACTACATAGAATGTAACAAGTGATAAATGTTACACACTCTTTGGCTGTCCTCCAGCTCCTTCTCAGTCAGAGAGAGTGAGTCACATGCCACACTTAAGATACATTTATGTAAACAAAATGTATATGTAAGCTTCGGATGCGTCTGCAGTTCTGTCCAGGAACTTTAAAGCTCTGTGTAACCCTTCCAATGCTGGTCTAGTAAAAAAAAAAAAAATGCTGGTTGCATATAATATGCTGTAAATAATGTTTTAGAGCAAAGTTGAAATGCAGGGTTATATTCCGCTTTAATGTTGACTGCACACAGCCGTTAAACCTTGCTTTGCACTGGAATTACAGGACCGGGGTCCGATTGGCACTGCACCGCTATGTCGCTACTTGCTGGCTGCCTCTTCATCCTCCTTAACAGCCACTAAGACTTATTTTGGGGGTGGGGCTTATATTTTGAGCATGCTAAAAATAACAGCTAGGGCTTATTTTCAGGGAAACACGGTAGCTGTTTTTTCACAAGCCCCCAAGCTGTCTGGCAACACAGCTGAGATGCAGAACTCTGATATGAGCAGAGCAGGTGTCTTATTAATTCCACAGAGATCCTGGAAGATGATTTCACACTGCAGACTGTAGAGTGTTTCAAAATGTATTTGAATCAACTCAAATTACGGCGCAGGCATTTTCTTAATTACTAGTTATATAAATATCTAAGACTTCCATTTGTAAAATGTAATCACACTTTATAGAGAGAGTTTACTTAATAAGCCGTAAAAAGGCGGAAGATTTCTATAGTACAGAACTGCCTCTGTTGCCGTGTTTACAGAGTTCACACTTTATATCATAATTGCGTAAAACTGCTTAGCGCTAAAACAAATATCAATCTGGCTAGAAATAAACTTAAACTGGACCTGAACTCAAAACTTCCTCTCTGCTCTAAAAGATAAGCAACGGCATAACCTTTAAAGTAAAAAAACATTCCTTTGCTACAGTTGATACAGATAATGCAATCAATCTGCAGTGTGCCTACTTCCTGCTTTTATGGAAGCAGACAAGGTTAACATCCTGTGTTTACAAATTAGCTGCTCTGCCGAGAAAGCTGAGATTCCTGAGCTGACAGCTGAGATCAAATTACACTTGTGATTAGTCACATATGAGGGGAAATTAGACAGGCTAAACGCTCTAAATCAGCCTCTCAACCTTTTTACCTTGGATCTACCCTGCAAATAATTTTTGGATCTCAAGGAACTTATTGTTCATTTATTGTGCAAGAGGCATAAACGTCAAAAGTAGTTCTGGACTTTTATTTCACAATCCTCTATTACAGTGCCCCTTATTATACTGTCCCCTTATTCTAGTGCTTTATATTAATGTGCTCATTATTATTCTAACCCCCAATGTAGTGCTTCTTTTTACAGTATCCCCTATTATAATGTACTCTATCATACTTACCCCACGATGGGGGAAAATGCTAAGGAACCCCTGCAGAGTACTCAAGGAACCCTGGTTGAGAAAGCATGCTCTAAATACATACAGGGTGCATTTCTCTGTCCTGTGCAAGAGTTCAGCTTCACTTTAATAGCATAAAAACAAACAGGAAGGGTTGGTGTACAGTATAAGCATTAGAAAACGCAGGACCTGTATGCCACAACATTTGATGCAGCAATGTGTTGTGAAAACTCATTGCACACTAAAGCCAGCATACAGCAATGACGAGGGCTGGTCTGAGGAATCACCTTTTGCCTTGACCTCTCAGTCCATAGCTGTAGGATGTGCTGGGAAAACAAGTCTGATCCAAGGGAGCCTCATCCTCAGATCTACTACCACCAACCTTGGTGCCCGATGCTACAGGACCCCTCTAGAGGTCTAGTGGAGCCCATGTCTCAATGGCTCTAGCTCTATGTAACACTAGGCAGGTACTTTTAATGTTTTAGCTGTTAAATCGGACCTGAACTCTTGCACAGGTCATACGGAAAACAGAGAAATGCACCCTGTATGTAGAGTTTAACCTCTCTAATTCCCCCCTCATCGGTGACTAAGCACAAGTTGCTGCCACAGCAGAGAGCTAAATTAGTAAACACAGGATATTAACCCACGAAAGCAGGAAACAGACACCGCAGATTCATTGTAGGATTTGTATCAGCTGTAAGAAATAAATGTTTTTAAAGCAGAGAGGAAATTCTGCGTTCAGGCCTGCTTTAAGAGCATACAAGCGCATCTCAGTAAATGATAACATTGAGACGTTTATTTCAGCAATTTAATAAGTGAAACTCATAATATTGATTCATAGAGCGCAGAGTGATGTATTTCAAGTGTTCATTTCTTTTCATGGTGAGGATTATGGCCTACAGGCAACGGCAATCCAAAATTCAGTATCTCAGAAAATTGGAGAAACCCAAAAGAAAAAAGATTAATACAGAAATGGCATACTGAAAAGTATATCCATGTACACATTATATCAATATTTGGATGGGGCTCCTTCTGCATAAATTTCTGCTTCAATGCGGCATAGCATAGAGGTAATCAGCCTGTAGCACCGCTGAGGCATTATGGAAGCCCAGAATGCTTTGATAGAGCAGGCTTTGGGTCTGGTGTCTCATCTTCCTCATTACAAAACCCCATAGATTTTCTATGAGATTTAGGTAAGGAGAGCTTGCTGGCAAACCAAGCTCAGTGGTCATTAAACCAGGTATCGGAAGGGCGTGGCTTGCGCGCTGGAGAGGAAAGACGCAGCCTAGCTGAGCTCCCGTTGTAAGAGCAGTGTATCGGCCCAAAGCAAGCGCTAGTGTCCAGAAATTCCGAAGACAATGGAGGAGGAGATGCCACAGGAGCTGGACACTACAAGGAGGAGGAAGAGAGGCTCTCCGCAACCAAGAAAGGTCACGGATTTCTTCTCCGCCCGCTCTCCCAAAGACAACAAACAGGCCCAAGATGGCGCCGGTGCGGCCGCCCAGCCCATCCCTCCGCGAGTCAGCAGCACGGATACGGGTCACGCAGAAGACACAGAGGAGGATAACACGCAGCTCCAACAACTCTCCCCGTCGGACAGCCCAGCCAAGTCGAGACCAAGACGAGACTCCTCCGAAGCGGTAAGGCAAGGGGACCAGCCACCGCATAACCAGGGGGGTACCCTACCAGCATTTGAGGCCTTCCCAGCCTCAGAAACTACTGCTACACAATTTTTTATAAAAGAGATCCTGATCTCATTCCGATCATCCCTTATGGCTGACTTTGCCTCCATCAATGCGGAATTACGTACAGAAATAGCATCTATCGGAGACAGGGTAAGCTATGCAGAAGATAAACTCAGTGAGCTCACTAGAGAGCATAATGTTATGGTAGATACTTCTCAGGCCCAATCAGAGGACATTTCATGGTTGAAATTAAAAGCGGCTGATTTGGAGGACAGAAGTCGTCGCAACAACCTTAAATTCAGGGGAATATCAGAACAGATACCTACAGCAGATCTTAAAAAATACTTACAATCGATAGCAAAAGTGGTCCTGCCTAACTCTGCGGACTTAGAACTTACAATAGATCGGGCCCACCGCATCCCCAAACCATCCCACCTTCCTGACTCGGTACCAAGGGATGTCCTAGCAAGGTTTCTCTTTTACAACATCAAGGACGATCTAATGACATATATACGGAAATCAGGCTCGCTGCCGGACCCTTACTCTCATATTCAACTTTACTCTGACTTGTCTGCCCCCACGTTAAGCCAGAGGCGTGAATTGCAACCACACACCAGAGCACTCCGGGCTGCACAAGTCCCATATAAGTGGGGTTTTCCCACTAAATTGATCTTCACTTTTCTTAGTAAACAATATGTGATCTCTAACCCAGAAAACGGCTTGAAGCTTCTCAAACAGCTACAGATACAAATACCTGATAACCCTGTTCCTCCACGGCCAGCAGGCTCTGCATCTAAGCTGTCTCCTGCATGGCGTCAACAAAACAATCGTTGAAGGGCCACGCGCAGATATGATCTCTTCATCCCTGCTCCAGCGAGGCCATTTTCTGTGACTCACACAGGTTCTTGTGCCCTGCTATACAGTGAGATTACTGAACTATGTCTCACTCTTCATGTTCTTTTTATGTGTTCAGTCTCAGTGTTTATCGATTATGCTTATTAAGGTTAATAGTTACTAATGTTATTCGGATTATTTGTACTTCTCCATCAGATTTAGGCAACCTTACCATGACCACTTGGGCTGGTCCTGTCCTAGCCAGTTACGAATATGTATCTATCAAGATGTATATGTTACTGTATATCGATTTTAGTATTGCACCATGCCTATAAAAATCTCCTCTTTAAATGTTAGGGGATTAAATTCTCCCTACAAAAGACATCTACTGTGGAAGGAGGTCAAGACGCAGGACTCCCAAATAATTTTTGCCCAGGAAACTCATCTTCTAGAAAGAGATACGCATCTATGCGCTAATCCCTTATTTCCCCTGATATTTCACAGCACCTTCTCAAAAAAGAAAAGAGGCGTCCTGATGGCCTTCCACAGGGATCTTAAAGTAGAAACCTCTCTTGTGGATTTAGACCCCAATGGTAGATTTATTATCTTTATTGGTAGAATAAATGAAGAACCCCTGACCCTGGTAGCCGTATATGGCCCAAACTCAGGGCAACGCCCGTTTATCCAAAAACTTTGTGCAAAAGTTAAACAAATCCAGATAGGCCATCTCCTCTTAGGAGGTGACTTTAATGCATGTTTATCTTCACTAGACTCCTCTTCAAAGTCTCCCCACAGAACTACCTTTATTGACAAACAAATGTCCTGGTTTAATTTATATGATCCATGGAGGATACAACATCCCACAGACCGTGACTATACGTTTTTCTCTGGGGTACACAAAACATACTCAAGAATTGATTTCTTCTTAGCAGATAAAATCATCTTGCAGAAAGTAATGGACACCTCTATCGGCTCTAAACTGTGGTCAGACCACGCTCCAACCCACATAGTGTTAGATGACAAGCTATCGGGGTCTAAACCATTTTTATGGAGACTAAATGGTTCTCTTCTGTCCGATGCCCCATTTAGAACAAAACTCTCAAATGACATTCAAGAATTTATTCAGCTAAATCTCTCTCCTGAGGTAGGTATCGAATCTGTATAGTCAGCCCTTAAAGCATTCACCCGAGGTATACTAATACGCCAAGGCTCCTACATTAAAAAGGTGAGACAACAGCAATATAATCTGTTGCTCTCCCAACTACAAAACACAGAGAAACTCCACAAACAATCTCCCACCATAACTCTGGAAAGAGAGCTTTTCTCCATTAGACAAAATCTTGCTAAACACCTTCAATCTAATTATGAACATATGCTTCAGAAGGCGAGGCTAACTTTCTACTCCCAATCTAATAAAGCGGGTAAGCATCTAGCTAACCTACTGAAGTATAAACAGAGTAAATCCAAAATTCATTCGTTATGCCACCCTCTTACTAAAGAGCCGGTCTCGAACCCCAAACAAATAGCAGACCTATTCTGCGACTACTACGCCGGCTTATACAACTTACATACGGACTCCCAGACCCCCCAACCCAACTCTGAAAAAATAGATGCCTTCTTATCTGAAATTAACCTTCCGAGTTTATCCCCACCACAATTAGATAAACTTAACGCCCCCTTCACAGAAGCAGAAGTCATAACTACGATAAAAACTCTCAAAAGAAACAAAGCCCCAGGCCCAGACGGGTTTTCTAATGAATTTCTAATATCCTTTTCAGATAGCATTGCAGCACTACTGTCAGAGGTATTCAATAAATTTGCCTCCTCAGGAAACATCCCAGCGGAGTTTTTAGAGGCAATAATCACAGTACTGCCCAAGCCAGGAAAAGACCCAACCGCCACCACCAACTACAGACCAATATCCTTATTAAATTCTGATACTAAACTATACGCTAAACTATTAGCCAAAAGATTAATGGAAATTACCCCCCACCTATTGTCTCAAGACCAAGTGGGTTTTACAAAAAACAGGCAGGCATCAGACGCCACGAGACGTATGATTGATGTTCTGAGACATGTGGAGCTATGTCGGGTGCCTTCTCTGCTCCTAACTTTGGATGCGGAGAAGGCATTCGACAGGGTCCACTGGCAATTTTTACGCGCAACCTTAATCAAATTTGGCTTATCTGGCACAATCTTATCCGCCATCATGGCATTATATACTGCCCCTTCTGCCCGGGTTAATGCTGCAGGTTTTATCTCCAAAACATTTAAAATAACAAACGGAACTAGACAGGGATGCCCGCTGTCCCCCATAATTTTTGTTTTAATTATGGAAACCATAGCCCAAAAAATACGCTCTAATAAATTAATCTCCGGAATAAACATCGACAACTCAACACATACCATCAGCTTATTCGCCGATGATGTTGCATTGATATTAACTAATCCCACGGTTTCTCTACCTCAAGTTATGCAAGAACTACAAACATTTTCCGAAGCCTCTCTCTATAAATTAAACCAGAGCAAATCCCTAATATTAAACCTAAACCTCCCCCCACACACCAGTCAGCTTTTAAAACAAAAATACAGATTTGCCTGGGCAGAGGGGGCAGTATCATACCTAGGTATTAATCTTTCCAGAGCCGCCTCAGAACTATTCAAACACAACTATGTTCCCCTACTTGCAGAACTAAAAAAGGAATGCTTGTCCATGTCCAAGTTTTGGCTATCCTGGTCAGGGCGCATAGCTGCTTTCAAACTTTTCCTGCTACCTAAAATCTTATATCTATTTCGCACATTACATATACCTATAAACAAATCCTGGTTTAACGATATTAAGAAATGCATTAACAACTTTATATGGAGTGGAAAGAAAGTACGTACTCCATACCATATAATGACGCTACACAGATCTCAAGGGGGAATGGGCCTCCCTAATTGTGAACTTTATTACAGAGCCGCAAACTTGGACATGGTCCGGCAATGGTGGGACCCTGCTTCTCCTAAGCCTTGGGTTATACTGGAAAAGAATTTACTAGGATGTAATCTCAGAACTCTGTTATCTAGTATTCTTGTAGGGGCTAAACTCCCAACATCACCATTCCTATCTATTCAATCAGCCTTGAAATCATGGGAAAGCTTTATTAAACATCCTCCCCCCTCCCACATCAAAACAATCCCCCTCCCAACTAATATAGCAGTCCTCGAACATTTTTCCCCCAACTTAAATATGTCGACATGGTCTAGGTCGGGGATTATTTATTTATCCGATCTATTCTCCAATAACAGTCTCAAATCGTTCCAAACTCTAGTTCAGCAATTCGACCTACACCAATCTCAGCTGTTCACATTTCATAGAGTCCATCACCTGATCTCATCCAATAAATTACTCCCCCCTAACATACTTCCCGAAATATTAACAATGTTGAATTTCAAAGGTCATTATAGGGGCGGCATCTCTGTATGGTATGAGGCTCTACAATCCTATTCGATCTCTCCCCTACTACGTTACGCAAATATATGGTCCTATGATCTTCAATGTAAAATTAGCAGCAAGCATCTAGCAACGGCAAATAAATCAATTGTTAAAATTTCAAAGTGCAATTCTCATTGGGAAACATCCCGCAAAATCTTATATAGATGGTACATGACTCCTAGACGCATTGCCTCTTTCTCTGCGGAGATGTCCCCTCTATGTTGGAAGTGCCAAAAAGAAATTGGAACGTATGTACATATGTTGTGGAACTGTCCTATCATCTCTGACTTATGGACACGCATTGAGAAGCTAATCCAGAGGACCATGATGTGTAATTTTACCCTAACCCCCCAACTAGCCCTACTCCTTGTAGGCGTGGAGACTCTACCCCCCAAATTTAAACCCGTTGTCTGTCATATTATCTTCGCGGCTCACCATTTAATTTTCTCAAACTGGAAGTCCCAAGACCACTTTCTCATATCTCAAATTATTGCGATTACCCATAAGAACATTCTTATGGAAAATAAAATAAGAGCTAGGATAGGCCAACCACGGAGTGAGTTCTATTTCCCAGTAACATGGTTGCATATATAAACAACTCTCCTCCCGTTACTATAACAAAAAGCCTTGAAGTACATTACCCAGGACAAGCTAATTCTGAGACTATAATTCTAGATTAGGAAGTGTTTGCCTTCAGGTTTGTTTTTATTTTATTTTTCTTTCTTTTCTGTTCTTTGTTTCTTGCTCCCTTAAGCCTTCAGGTGATTAGTCTTATCATCAAGAGCAGCATCGTACACCCCTACACCTGCAACTGCCTTAGGTATGTGATGGTAATACTACAATGCGCCATAAGCGTATAAGTCACCACAAATAGGTTATTCCCACGGATCAATCGCTTACCTCATCGAGGAAAAACACTATTGTCATTGCTGACGGGGGCTCGCTCTAGCCCACTGTAGCCGTCAGTTAAGTGTAATATCAATAGCACTCCCTAGCCACCCTCAGGGTCATGTAAGGTTAGTGATGTTTGCTATATCTCTTAGATCAATCAATATTTCCAGTTTCATGTTAATGCAGATTCTGTTATTTGTTATGTGTAAGTGACAATATGCATATCACCTTATGATGTTGTTATACATTTCATTTATTCTTCAATAAAAAACGTATAATGAAAAAAAACCAGGTATCGGTGCTTTCAGCAGTGTGAGCAGGTGCCATGTCCTTGTCAGTACAGGGAAGCCCTAAAAATAGGATGTTGTGCTAACTGCATATGATATACCAGTGGACCAACACCAGCATATGAAATGGCTCCCCCAAATTATATCACTGACTGTGTAAACCTCAAACAGCCAGCATCTTTAGCAATGACCTTTTCAGGACTTTTTCCACAATATTCTATACATTTCTGAGATACTGAATTATGAATTTTCTTTACATGTGGGCCATAAAAAAAATTGTTTGAAATAGATCACTGTGTGTATGCTAATGCTGTGTTACTAATAAGACTCTCTAGAGCACTGTTTGAGCTAGGTTGCATAATGTAGCTCCACCCCCTGCGGAAAATAAAGCATCAGTACTTTCCAAGCTGCAGAGCTGAAGACAAAGGCGGAGACCTCGCTCTCTCTCTTTTGTGTTGCAAGGGGGCAGAGCTACGTGCTGTAACCAGGGCTCCGGATAGTCTGATTAGTAGCACAGTGTGCCGGGGCGTAATAACTTTACACTATTAACATACCTCTTAGTTATTTTTATTTTACACCAGAAGTGTGCTTTATTAACCTTCCAGGCGGGATGATGCACTCCTGTGCTAGCTGCCCGGTTATTTAGATACCTGCCATAAGGATTGTGTGGTATACGTTTGCTTGGCCAGACGTCGTTTCTGTTTTGCTACTTGCTCCTAACCATGTAGTGCCAACAGGACTTCCAGAAAGTGCTTTTACATTGGCCTGATGAAGGGCATTGTATGCCCGAAACGAGTGTGTCGTTGCCAAATATTTCTTGCTGAATGCACTAAGGCCTTACTACTGTTGATTGTTCAAAAAATCTACTTTGGATGATTTATGCAAATAAGGAGCTCCCTACAGAGACCCCCTTTTTTTAAGGATTATTGTGTATTTGTGTCAAAGATTTTGATATTTTTGTACTACAAGACCTTGCAAGACTTGTTTATTTAAAGTCCTTTCTATGAATACAGAGTTGTCTTGGTGTGAAGTGGACCACACCCAAAAGGACTTGAAGGTTTTTTGGTCTTTTATCATTATTCCAAAAAAGGTGCACTCTCAATTACAATAACACAGTGTACAGATCCATGGCAGGAGAGTTACAACCGTCCTCGCACGCATGCCGCTTCCCTATACCTCCCGGTAGCTAACCCTGAGCCATGCCCAAGATTACGGCTTCCAGCATGTTTTTCTCACCCCGAGCCTGGCTCAGGGTTTACAGTCAATGAAGCCAATGTAAACTCTTACCAAATGTGCTTTTGTTGCCTCTTGTTAGGTGCACTGTGTATTAGGTTTATACATTGTGGCATTCTATTTCTACTCCACAAAATAAAACTATACAGTTGGCACATAAAAGTTCATTTCATTGTTAGATTATGAAAACAACATTTCCCAGGCTTATATTGCTTACTTGTAAAAGCAGCGTCAAGTGTTGGTGTGCAAAGTCCTTGCTCTGCAGGGCACAGCAGCCAATGCACAGGACGGCCATGTTTCTTACAGACGGATGCACATTGGTTATTCCTGGAAGTATCTGCATAGACAGAGGTGAAAGGTCATTTTATCAGACATGGAATTAACTAGATTTTGACAGTGATCAACATTTCTCACCAGAGAGCGAGAGAGAGATAGCAGATAATTGAATATATGGAAATTCATCTATGGAGAATCGCAACCTTCATAGGTAACAATATCCAGAGACCTGCTTTCTGTACTCTGTGGGGATACAGTGAGGGAAAGAGATTTGATCTCCTCCTTCTGATTTTTGTCATTTGCCCTCTGACCAAGTGGTGACTAGTCTACAATTGTAATGGTAGGTTTATTGCTACAAGAGAGAACACCACAAAAACCCAGTGACACAAAGTCAGAGCTTGATGTGCATTGAAATGTGTGAAATAAGTCTCTATAAAAAGATACTTAATACTTGGCAAAACCCTTTGGTTTGCACACATCTCAGGAAGGAAATTGGCCCACTCCTCTTTGCATGTTCACCATGCTACCACTGAACAAGTATAGCCATTTCCTTTCCAGTCAAAAATTAGCTCCCCTCAAATAAGCAGCACAGTTATTCATCCACAAATTTCCAAACCTATGAAACCGCTACCCCCCTCCCTCCCTCCCTCCCACCAATTAGCATTATCCATCCCCTAAACCTATCCTAACATCCCCTCAGTACTAATCTACCTCTAAAGCTAACAATCCTTCCAACTACTATTTATTGTATTTTTTTTTTATTATTTATTGTATGTACGGTATACTATCCAGCTATTGGCTGGATATTGTACACAGGAGACCGGTGTTTGAATCTCGGCTCTGCCTGTTCAGTAAGCCAGCACCTATTCAGTAGGAGACCTTAGGCAAGTCTCACCAACACTGCTCCCGCCTATAGAGCGCGTCCTAGTGGCTGCAGCTCTGGCGCTTTGAGTCCGCCAGGAGAAAAGCGCGATTTAAATGTTGTTTGTCTCGTCTTTTTCTATAAAGCACCAACATATTACGCAGCGCTGGACAACAAAAAGGGATACATAAAATGTAAACATGGGACGACAGACAGAGGTAGCACACGGTTGTTTTATCAGCATAGCACAAAGTTACACATGCAAACAGGGTATAAGATGCATGATCATGCGAGTGCCTAGTGCCTGTATCTATCCCACCCATAAAAAAAAAAAAAAAAAAGAAAAAAAAAAAAAAAAAAAAGCACAACTAAACAATAACATGAATTTGCAACAAACATTCCCAAAATATACTCTTCTAGAAGTTTAAAGCTGCATCAGGATGCTTGCGCATTGGGACACAGCTCTGCCCTTATACCTGTTGGCAGTATCAACAGAATGACCTCAACTGCAATATAGTAAAGCAACCACAAGATGTCACTGTTAAATGTAAAGTGCTGCAATGATCTCTATGGCATGGTTATTTCCTGTATTTACTCCGTGTTCCTCTCTGTCCTAAGTTTGCTGCATTACCTGATGGTGGTGTATTTTTTTTTTTTTTTAATCTCTGCAGGTTTTCTTCAGTAAAGAAAACGTCATTAGGTGCCTATCTCTGTACATACCTCTCTGTTTCATCAATACCCCACTGTATGGACAATAAAAAAAAATAAAAAAAAAAATAAGTCATAGACCACAATAAAAGCAGTCAGGATTCCCAACCTTTCCTGGTCTAAAAGGTTTTTGTGTGGCACTACAAATACTTAAAAGCGGATCCGAAGTGAAAAACTAACTATAACACGTAACTTGTCTTTATAAAACGTATCTGAAGTTTAGATAGTTTACGCAGTAAATCTAGCTGTAAACCGCTTCAACAGCAAATAATTATTTATTCCTGTGATACGAGAGCTGCCATGTTGGGCTTGATATCATTACACAGCTGTGCATCTCCGCCTGTGTAAACTCCACTCCCCTCTCCTTGCCTCCGAAATCCCGTGCATGCTCAGTGTGAATGTTCTCACAGAGTATGCAATACAATCAGACCTGACTGACAGCAGTGGTCCGTCACGGGGAAATGTCCCCACATATGTCAAAAAAAATCAGACATTTCAGAGCTGCTGACCCCCACTTTTCACACTTGCCTCCTTTCCATGCAGTTTACTCAGTACAGAGCAGACCATGAACTAAGTAGACGGGAAGGCTGTGGTCTGCTTCTTGAGCAAGGTTATGGTGACCGGCATCCTTCCCGTCTACGATCCCCCACTTCTCCTCCGCTGCCCGTGTTTCTACTCTGCCGCTGATGGCTTCTCCTCCGACACTGATGGATTCTCCTCCACTGCCCGCTTCTTCTGCGCCGCTTATGGCTTCTCCTCCGCCTCTGATGGCTTCTCTGCTGCTGCCCGATTCTTCTGCGCCGCTGATGGCTTCTCCGCTGCTGCCCGATTCTTCTGCACCGCTGATGGCTTCTCCTCCGATGCCCGCTTCTCCTCTGCCTGTGGTGGCTTCTCCGCTGCTGTCCAATTCTTCTGCGCCACTGATGGCTTCTCCTCCACCGGCTGCCCACATCTTCTGCACCGCTGATGGCTTCTCCTCCGCCGCTGCCCGCTTCTTCTCTCTTCTTGCACGACCCTCTGATGTCCTCCAGTGTTCGTCCCCATTCCCTGCCGATTCTCTGCACCCTGGATTCAAAATCAGCACTCCACTTGTCAGGAGAGAGGTACTGAACTCAAGCATCGCGTGAGTTCAGCTGTTCTTGACTGGGAACGCCCACTCCTCCTCCGACTGAGTTCCCATAACTACACCGGCATGAGACTCAGAAGAATGCTAAGGCGCTGGGGTGAAGGGGGCGTGGATTAAAGTTTTAAAATGTAAAAAATGAAAAAAAAAAACAATTAACATATTACATTTTCGAGGGGGAGATTGCCCTAGAACATGTATGTATAGGTCACATTTATTAAAAGGTGCAAATCTTCCCCTCGGATCCACTTTAAGTCAGCTGTAGCTCTTCGCCATATACCAACCTACTAAAGCATTTCATTTTATATCATAGTAGCTAAGCGCATTAAGATATTGGGTCATTTTATTTCAAGCGACGCCTTATTTGGAGATTTCTGGTCACAGACTTATTACTTTGGTATGACTGCATGAGTGATATTTTCAGAGTCACTTTGTCCCTTCTAGGCACTTACCAGTGATTCAATTATCTCATTCAGTGTTCCTGCCAGTCCTTTAGAAAGTGAAATGTGCTTTAGGAGTTCGTTGCACATTATCAGGCACTTGAGGAGTGTTTCAGGGTCATTCTACAAAAGACATGGGTACAAAAGTGACACTAGTATGAAGGCTTACTGTAAGATCAACATTACCAGATGAATATCCCAAGGAACAGAGCCAAACCTTTTCTATGCGAACTTCTTTCAGTTCTGGCTCTTCCGTTTCTTTAATCAGATCTGCTTTGAGTTTTTCCAACTCTGAAACTTTATCTTTCAATTCGGAGGCCTTAGCGAAGTCTTGAGCGTTTACCGCGTCATCTAAGGCTTGCTTGCACTCATTAAGCTGCACTTTCACATTGGCAATCTGTAAGGATTACAATGACACTTTACTCAAGCACCATGCATATAAGTTAAGGTAGTCACATATCTAGAGATGATGGGTAGATTCAACCAAGAGCCAAATCACGTGCTGATCAAATCTGATTAGAAAGATTTATCGGCTGTCCATACACCGCAGGACAATTCCCAATGAATTTCAGCATGAAACCTCTTGGGAATTGGCTGAGCCCGCCACATATCCCCTAATGTATACAGTGGGGTGCGAAAGTTTGGGCAAACTTGTTAATCGTCATGATTTTCCTATAAATCGTTGGATGTGTTAATAAAACATGTCAGTTAAATATATCATATAGGAGACACACACAGTGATATTTGAGAAGTGAAATTAAGTTTATTAGATTTACAGGAAATGTGCAATAGTTGTTAAAACAAAATTAGGCAGGTGTATAAATTTGGGCACCACAAAAAAGAAATGAGTAGATTCTTCTTTTGTAGAAATTACAGCCTCTAAACACTTCCTGTAGGTTCCAATGAGAGTCTGGATTCTGCTTGATGGTATTTTGGACCACAAAACATCTCTAGTTCATTCAGGTTTGATTGCTTCCGAGCATGAATAGCTCTCTTTAACTCACACCACAGATTTTCAATTTTATTTAGGTCTGGGGACTGAGATGGCTATTCCAGAATGTTGTACTTGTTCCTCTGCATGAATGCCTTAGTGGGTTTTGAGCAGTGTTTATGGTCGTTGTCTTGTTGAAAGATCCAGCCCTGGCGCAGCTTATGCTGTGTCACAGATTCCTGGACATTGGTTTCCAGAATCTGCTGATACTGAGTGGAATCCATGTGTCCCTCAACTTTGACAAGATTCCCAGTCCTTGCACTGGCCACACAGCCCATAGCATGATGGAACCACCACCATATTTTACTGTAGGTAGCAGGTGTTTTTCTTGAAATGCTGTGTTTTTCCTCCATGCATAACTCCCCTTGTTATGCCCAAATAACTCAATTTTAGTTTCATCAGTCCACAGCAGCTTATTCAAAAATGAAGCTGGCTTGTCCAAATGTGCTTTAGCATACCTCAAGCGGCGCTGTTTGTGCTATGGGCAGAGAAAAGGCTTCCTCTGCATACAGCATCTCCTTGTGTAAAGTGCGCCGAATGGTTGAATGATGCACAGTGACTCCATCTGCAGCAAGATGATGTTGTAGGTCTTTGGTGCTGGTCTGTGGGTTGACTGACTGTTCTCTCTATTTGTTGCATCTGTTTATCCGAGATTTTTCTTTGTCTGCCATTTCGAGCCTTAAAGAGAATCTGTACTCTAATATTCTTACAATAAAAAGCATACCATTCTATTCCTTATTTTCTCCTGTGCCCCTCTGTGCTGTTTCTGCCACTCTTTGCTGCAATCCTGGCTTGTAATTAACAGTTTTAGGCAGTGTTTACAAACAAACTAACCAGCTTCTAATAGGCTCAGCTAAGCATAGTGTGTGAGAATGCAGGGGGCCTGCAGAGGGTGTGTATCGCTTCTACCAATCACAAGCAGCCCTGCACATTCCACACAATCAAGCTTTAGCCCGACAAACAGGACAGAGGAAAGATACATTGATTTATTACAGAGACAGTGCAGTTAGGAAAGACTGCAGTAAGCCAGAGCAGATTAGAACAGGCATAGGAACTTATAGGATAGAAGAACTAAGGCTGAAAACTTTGTTACAGAGTCTCTTTAACTTGAACTGAGCATGTGGTCTTCCATTTCCTCAATATGTTCCTAACTGTGGAAACAGACAACAGATCTCTGAGACAGCTTTCTGTATTCTTCCCCTAAACCATGGTGAACAATCTTTGTCTTCAGGTCATTTGAGAGTTGAGACCCCCATGTTGCTGTTCTTCAGAGAAAGTTAAAAGAGGAGTGAAACTTACAACTGACCCCCTTTAAATACTCTTTCTCATAATTGGATTCACCTGTGTATGTAGGTCTGGGGTCACTGAGCTTACCAAGCCAATTTGAGTTCCAAAAATTAGTTCTAAAGGTTTTAAAATCAATAAAATGACAACAGTGCCCAAATTTATGCATCTGCCTAATTTTATTTAAACAATTATTGCGCACTTTCTGTGAATGCAATAAACTTCATTCCACTTCTCAAATATCACTGTGTGCGTCTCCTATATGATATAGTTAACTGACTTTTTTTTTTTATCAGAACAACCAACAATTTATATAGGAAAATCATGACGATTAACAAAGGTTGCCCAAACTTTCGCATCCCACTGTATGTATGTGCATTTATACATTACCCGTTTTGTGTTAGTCTTTGGTGCCCACCTTCAAAGCTGCCACTCTTCCCTGTACATGCTGGCCGGCATGGTATGTATGTGATGTTACACGCCGGCAGCGTGTATGGTATGTGTAATGGCCAGCGGTGGATTTGGAAGAGCACCACAGGACAGATAATATATAAATGCACATTCATACACATTTATACCTTACGTGAACAACGCCAGGAGCTTCATTGCTAATCCCGATATTTCTCGTCGTTACCGCCACACACCTGACCAACCACGATGGCCAGACATTTTGCAGCGAGTCCGACCAATTAATGCAACAAATTTCTGCCCGATATTGGTTGCAATGCGCCGAATGGGCATGCACTTGGCGGCACAGATTTTCATACGATAATAAAAATTTGATGGTCGATCAGCAACCAAGTCGCCTGATGTGTGGCCTCCTTAAAAGTTCAAGAACAATGGCAGAATGATTTGTATTTGGGGGGAGGGGGGAAGAGAATATAAAATCTTACCTTCACTTGCAGCTTCCTTGACTCTGCAGCATCTGGTGGGTTGTCTACAGTCACAATTGGCTCTCGGAGTTCAGAAATCATTTCTGCTACCTATTAGGGAAGAGTTCATGAAAAACTTAGTTTCAGCTACAAGACAAACATGTGTCCTACTTTTCAATCTGAAATCTTAAAAAAAAGACATACAGCTACTATTCGCCTGTCATCGTCCGTGATGATGCGGAGTAAGATATCCACCAGAGGAGATATAAACGATGTGGGGATATTCTGCATGAGGAGTATCTCTTGTAATACAGCGAGAAGACGTTTCCTGGGATCAAAGATAAAGCACAGAAAAAGTCAAGGCAATGAAGATCTTGGTTAATATATTTAAATTCCAACACCTAGCACAGATCTCAATAGGCCCTCTGGTCGCTGAATAAGCAGAGTGCCCAAATGTCACCTATACTGGAGGCTTCTAAAAATGTTTAAAACATGCTTCACCCACCTCCAAGGCAGGTGAGCTTCTGTGATTAACTTCAATGGAACTTGTGGAACCTTCCTTTGCAACAGTGGCTGGAGCTTAATCGCTTTGGGACCACCAACGGTTAAAAGTACGCCGCGCTTGTCTAAAGACAGCTGAGTTCCACACATTTTCATTAGCTCCTGACCCCATGATCACTGTGCACCAATCATACTGAAGTGAAAAAAAAAAAAAAAAAAAGTCTAGTCCTCAACCTCTTGAGAACCACAGGTTTATACCCACCTAGTGACCAGGCCATCCTACCTAAAAATAGGCAAGGGTATCTGCGTCCCATGTTCCTGTGTTTTTTTCTTGTGCGCATGTGCAGGGACGCAAAAGCACTGAGCTGGGGGACTGACACACGGACGGGGCTGGGGGGAGATGTGCACGCATGCGCCGGTGACAGACCTAGAGCCCGTTTAAGGTCAATAGTTGTTTTTTTTTATAATTCTGCACTTCACAACTTTAATGTTTGTTGCTCAGTCATACAACTTAGCACCCAAATGAATCTTACCCCCTTTTCTTCCCACTACAGAGTGTTCTTTTGGTGGTCTCGGTTTGCTGCTGCAATTGGCAGTTTTTTTTTTATGAATAAAAAAAAAGATCTGTTTTTGTTTTGTTTTTAAAAAAACACTATTTCTTTCTTTCACCCTTCCCCCAAAATTAGCCCTAGACTGATACATACACTACATTACACATACACAGCCATATGCCTATGATAGGGAATAGATTGTGAGCCGTTAGGAGGGACCGTTAAGTAAAAAGGCTGTCCCCTTGTACAGCACTGCTCTAGATCGCAGCACTGTACACGTTTATTTGGAATTTTTTGTTAAATACAGCCTGCTAGCTCCGATCGCGGCTGGCAGGCTGATTTCTTTGCGCAGCTCTAACGCCCACTTGCACACGGTCCCTGCAAATCTCAGCTCTCGCTAGGTCAAGCCACCTTGCGTGACTGAGGAACGAGAGAGACACTCTGCGGCCGTCATCCTGCGTTAGGCAATCGGAGAGTGGTGAAATTAACCAGACCTTTTGGTCCCAAATGAGTTGTAGAACAACTGAGAGGGATATGGAGGCTGCCATATTTATCGCCTTTTAAGCAATACCAGTTCCTGGGCAGTCCTGTTGATCCTCTGCTTCTAATACTTTTAGCAATAGACCCTGAACAAGCATGTGCAGATCAGGTGTTTCTAACATTGTTAGATCTGACAAGATTAGTTGCATGCTTGTTTCTGGTATTATTCAGACACTGTGGCAGCCAAATAGATCAGCAGGGTTGCCAGGCAACGGATTTTGTTTAAAAGGAAAATAAATATGGCATCTTCCATATCCCTCTCACTTCATTAAATAACATTCTATGTACTGTATAAGCATCATTTTGAGCAGTCATTTTCAGGACTGTTATGTGTCAGTATTATAGCAATTTTAACGAGATAAGAAATACAGAATTGCTACAAGACAGTAGTAGCTGTGAGTTGCTATAATTTAGGTGAGGAGTTCTGAGTGTGTTTAATAGATTCATGTTGGTTCAGATGGCTGTGCTAGGTAGCAGAGGAATAAAAGAAATGCGTGGGTGGGTTACTGCAGTCGAGGTGACATAACACCAAATAAGTCAATGTGACCTACCTTCCTCCCTCTTCACTGGTATCTAGGCAGCCTATTATATGAATTAGTTGCTGCCCTATGAACACTTTAGTCATCAGATCTTCAATTTTAGTTATATCTGCTTTCTCTTCCTCTGTTAGAACTGGCAGAGTCCGAAGATAACTGAAGTAAAAACAAAACAGTTTTATTACGCCTCTAATAACAATGTGGTGATTAAAAACAGAAGGGTGGAGACATAAAACATTCTTGTTCGTCACTCTTAACTAGGATCACCATTTTTTGTATTCTAGAGAAAAAATAAAAAGTGATCAGTACTTTGATAGCTCTGATGTAATTAACCTAAACAGGTGATCCATAGCTCAATTAATGGGACAGTAATTCAATCAACCAGCAGCATTCCATCTTTATAAATAGGCCCCACGTAAGTACTGTACATTATTCATACCAGGTTACTGGAGACAGAATCCAGTCCATAAGCTCTCATAATTCCTTATAACTAGATTCCAATTGGCAATACAGCAATCTATAATCAGCAAGTGTCTCTGTGGTCATTAATTTGACTAAGCTGCTGCATCCCTTCAGCCTTAAAACATGTAAATAAGAACATGGTAAGAAAGCCTTCAGGGTTCATACACTAAACTGCGGTAGTCAGAACGTGTGTAAAGTCTTACCGCATGAGTAGAGCAGAATGCAATACATTACATGCAATGCATTATGCTCTGCTCAATCTGCTCATTTTGTTAAGAGTAGCAGCTGTAGCTCCGTATAAAACGGGGCCTTACTGGGGGAAAGTACCACTTCCTTTTGGGAGGAAAGGTGTGGCCAAGATGACAGTCACCGATTCTTATCAGAATGAAGGAGCTGGCTTGAATGGAGGGGTGTGGTTTGGAAAGCAGGCTTCCTGAAGTTTGCATAAAGTAGCATGCCAGTCCAAAAGAGGCAAGCTGCAGAAGCAGTCACAAACATTCATTTCAAAGCTTTCTGCCCAAAAGCTATTCTCATCTTACAAAATGTATAACTGGAGAAGGGCTTTAATAAGTGGGTGTGATCTACAAGATCTAAAGAAAAAACTAAAAAGTTTACACAGGTTCACTTTTTTAACATTAGGTTTTATTTTAAGTGCAATGGACCTGAACACATGAAGGCTGAATACTTTGACTTTCCAAAAAAGTCAAACTTCAAAGAGGGAAGGAGCTGGTTTGTGGCATAAGCTTGTCCATTTTCCTCCCTGTTCACGCCCTTTACTGCCCTGTTCACACCCCGACACTCCCATGTGTCCCGATCCCTAGGCCAGAAAGAAGGGCTGACCTGGATAGTTTTTGGGGAGTTAGTGCCATTTTGAAGATGGAGGTGCTGGTTTTTGGAACTTAGCCACAGCCGAACAGGACAATGGAGAGAGGAATGAACATGGCAAAAAGACCATCTAGTCTAGGCAATCTTATTTGCTCTCCAGTCATGATCCAGTTGAAGGGAGGCCTTTGGGAAAGCAGAAACTAGGTTGCCATCTCTCCAGGTGCCAGGTCACGCACCCATGCATGGTAACTTTTTAAAGTTAACTATACATTTACACCGTGGGCAAAATAGACTCATCACACCAAAACTATATACTGTAGGTATCCCTTTAAAGAAAACTTCAAGTCAAATTTTTTAGGACTTCCAGAAATTGCAAGAGATGTAGAGAGAAAAGTCTAATGAACTGAGTTTCTCTGTTGGTTAGTAAAGCCATTCAATACAGTCAAGGACCAACAGAGTGGCTTTAAAGGTAAAAATAGATAGGGAGCTCATAACAGCCTTACAAATAATACTTGTTCTGGGCAGATCACTAGAGCAAAATAAAAATTGTTTTGTCATGCAGTTTTTACAAACCGTAACCGCTGGCTAAGCACATCATCATCATCATCATCATACAGCCAATTAATACACAGCAGCCATCAAAACTATGTGGGGAGAAAAAAAATGGGGGTACGTTTACCTTAACAGATACTCCACATACACAGCCGGCTCTGGTAAAATCTGCTCTAGGGCAGCCTCCCCCTCATCACTTTTGGACTTCAAGTGTTCGCACAATGCTTTCCAATACAAAACATTTTCTGGGCTTAATGTGTCCAGAGGGATGAGTTTCCTAGGAAGAAAATCAATATATGGATGTCTTGGTATCACAATGTTGGTTTCAAAGTGTAAGAGCGTCATTGCTTAGACACTTCATATCTCCATCTTGTGAATTAAAGCGAAATGAAACCCAGCATTTCTTCTTTGCGCAAAAGTATTTACAGCATATTATATACTACCACCATTGTTTTTTTTACTAGAACAGCATTTAACTAGTTAAACACAGGACTTACAAGCTCAGTGCAGAGAAACCTGGACGAATCTGAATTGGAGATAACATTATCTTGTGTTTACTTAATTGTATCAAGTGAGGAATGTGACACATTCTCTGACTGTGCAGACTCTCCTGAACACAGACAGACCGTCAGAAAGCATTCTGCCTTCAATACAAGATGAATAAAACCAGTCATGAATAAAATGCAAAGTCAGCTCTCAGAGCAAAAAAAAAAATGTACTTTGGGAACTTGTAGTTTCTAAATGAATAATAATACTTCTACACAAAAGCAAATTTAATAACCGTAGGGCATATAAAAAGTAGGAAAACATGTTTTTATTGAATATTATGTCTGGGTTTTATACCGCTTTAACCACTTAGCAACTTCTGCCACGCTTTTCTACGTCCTTGTTTACAAACACCTATAAATACATCTAAATATTTGGTTCTGTGTTCTATTTTTAGAAAACTGAGTACGTATAGCACCATCTTGTGGCCAAGAAGTAAAACTACTTCCAAATACACCATTATTCACTTACCATAGAAAAATTAAATACATTTTCATTATTTTTGAAACTCCTTCACCCCTAACCCAAAATAAAATATTATCGCCATACTTTGTACTAGGGACACAATTTAAACATTGTAATTACTGGGACAAATTGGCAAATAAAAGGTGTCTGTTTTATCTACAATAGCACATTTTATTTTTAAGCTACAATGGTTGAAAGCTGAGAAATGGTGATTTTTTCATTTTTTTCTTCTTCTTCCCTGTCAAATGCATATAAAATAATATAATTCTTAGCATAAAGTACTGCCCAAAGAAAGCCTAGTTTTTTCTGCAAAAAATAATGTATAGATCATCTCAGGGTGATAATTAGTGATAAAGTTATTACTGAATGAATGGGAAGAGCATTTGAAGGGGAAAAAACCTGTGGTAGAGAAGTGGTTAAAGTGAGACCTATGCACTGAAAGAAAATCAAGGCTAGTGTTTCTTTGCAATAAACTAGTAATCACTTAGGGCTTGGGCCCGCTAGGGGCACTTTTCCTGCGCTTGCCGAATGCCCACAATCAGCAAAAGCACTACAACAGTGGTACTCTCTGAGGGAGATTCCACTATACAAAATCGCAAGCGCTTGCCATTTGCAAACTGCCTGCAACATTTTCGGAGTGATTGATAAAATGCAGATGCAAAATCGCATACCTACGATCCGCGATTGCTAATGGGTCCCAGCCTTACTTATTCTCAAGAGTCCATATACATTTGGCACATTAATAGGAAGAACAACCAGATGAGTAATGTGTCTGAAACTCCATACAAACTTTTCAATTGGCTTCACATGAGCCGGTTAAAATTAACACCACAGTGGTTTATCTGGCAGTAATATTGTGAATGGCAACAAGCAGCCCCATTCTATATATTAACCACTTCGCATCCAGACCTTGTTTTCCCCTTATCGACCAGAGCAGTTTTGACGCTTTAGCGGTGTCCCTTTTTAATCAGCAATAACTTCATCTGTACTCGTGCCACTTAAATTATCTGTATATCGTTTTTTTTCAAGACAAACTAAGCTTTCATTGGGGAGTATTTGGTACGAAGTAAAATGTTCCTCTCTATGCATTTTAATGGGAAAAAGTGGGAACATTTTTTAAAAATGCATTATTTTTCAATTTTGACCAATTTCTGTTTGGAAATAAAAAGTGCAATTGACATAAAAACTGTGCCGCCAGTAAAAGTAGCCCCAGTATAGATGTCCAGATGTGTCCCCAGTATCACCGCCTCCCCCAGTATAGCCAGATGTGTCCCCAATATCAGCCACCCTAGCATAGCCACGTGTCCCCTGTGTTTGCCAGCCCCAGAATAGATTGACAGACGCACCCCCAGGAATAGTGCCCCTCTTTATAGCCATATGTGTCCCCGGATCAGGATTAACCCCATTATGGCCAGATGTACCCCCAGGATTAGTGCTGCCCCCCATTATAGCCAAATGTGCCCCCAGTATATGATTATTGCCCCCCCCCCCCCCCAGGTGCCCAGATGCACCAAATTAGTAATTCCCCCCTCCCCTTAGTCAATTAGATGCCCCCCAACAAATATGTAACCCCCCCTTTTATTTATCCTACCCCCACCCCCCCAAGGATCGATAGCCAGATGCCCCTCCCCATGAGGCAGCCCCCCTCCGTGCAGAAATCGTAAATTCTCCGATCACCGCTCTGCATTCAGCCGCATATTGCCGGTAACCCGGGTCCCGGCTTGATGACATCATCAAGCTGGGACCCGGGTTTCCGGCAATATGAGGTTGAATGCAGAGTGGTGATCGGAGGATCAGGCTTCAGGATAGTCGCAGGAGCGAGCTAAGGTGAGTAAGGCTGCTTGCTGGTGGATTTTTTTTACTATTTGTGCACCGAGGGGGACAGATGAAGGATCGCTGCAGTTCACCACTGCAGCGATCGTTCATGGGAGGGGGGTGGACTAATTGGCCAAAAGGGAACATGTTCCCTTCCACCAATTAGTATTGCAGATGACAGTGCCGGAGGGTGCGCTCTGAAGCGCACCCAACCGTGCACAGCAGGGATGCAAACAGGTCAGTATATCTTCGTGGCTGTGGCTTGGAGGGTGCCACAGCTGACGTAGATATACTGTAGTGGTAAGGAAAGTGGTTAAAGGACAACTGAAGTGAGAAGAATATGGAGGCTGCCATGTTTATTTCCTTTTAAACGATACCAGTTGCCTGGCAGCCGCCTTGCTGGTCCGTTTGGCTGCAGTGGTGTCTGAATAACACCAGAAACAAGCATGCAGCTAATCTGTCAGATCTCACAATAATGTCAGAAACACCTGATCTGCTGCATGCTTGTTCAAGGTCTATGGCTGAAAGTATTAGAGGCAGAAGATCAGCAGGAGAGCCAGGCAACTGGTATTGCTTGAATGGAAATAAACATGGCAGCCTCCATATCCTTCTCTTCAGTTGTCCTTTAAATGGTGACACCAGATTGAGTTCTTTCAACTGAGATTTTACCGCATGATAAATTCATTCAACCGATTGATGCCCAGAATTGATTGAATTATCGATTGGAGGAACATGTAGAATTATTACATTGGATGGTCAATAATGCTGCAAAATTGCAAGCTGTATGGCCACCTTAAGAATAATTATCCCTCAGTATCCTATCTCCAGTGTGTTATTTTTGAGCAGGAGAAAGTAAGCTAATCCTGTCTATCTCTACGACAAGTGCCCATTAGCTACTGCTAACAATACTTCTCACCGTGTTTCAGTTACTAGGCAGAAATTCTTGAACGCAGCCTGTCAAGTACTAATTACTGTGTTTGCCTCCAGAGGCTGCCCTACACCTATACATTTCAGTGTAGATTGAGTGCTGAACTACATGTTGCACATACAGTAAATTCTCTACAGAAGTTGACTTACAAATTAAGGAATTAAGTCATATCTAACAGCAAAGTGCTGTGAACAAGGGACAGGCTGTCCTACCGTTCATCAATGTTTTTGCAGTTCTCTACAAGCTCATTGGCAGAAGAGAGAGCAAACATTGCATTGAGTGCAGAGAGTGCCACTTCTGGAGAATTCTCTACATCCAGACGATGCAGCAGCTCCAGTACGTTTCCCTCTGTGTATTTCAGCCATGCCTGCAGCAGCTTCTTCTGCATAATATCCTTCACTGCTCCTGTCACAACACAGATAAACAAAGAGTGGCAAATAAGTGGTTACAGCGACAGATTCTCTATGCCGGGACATGCAAGGAAGTTTTATTAGAGAAAGTCATTTAAGTGTATGGTGGATACCTGATCTATCGTTAAGTCCCTGTTGCAAAAGTTTAACCCTCTGAGCAATTGTTAGCGCTCGTAAATGAACCTTTTCCGCCAAAACCTAGAGGGAGAGAGAGACGGTTACAAAATTCAAGAAACATCCATTTAGACATCATCAAGGCCGTGGAGTAGAAGTCAAGAAATCGGAGCAATGTTTGGGTACCTGGAGTCGTAAAAAATGCACTGACTCCCAACTCCTAATAATTTTAACTGCAGTTAAAATAAGATTTTTTTCTTTACTAACTTTCTTGCTCATAAAATCAATTAATTTGATGAAGTAGAGCTATACTCTACATATACTCTACTCCCTGCAGAGCTGTTGTGAATCCACTGAGAATGTTCTGGGGATAGAAAGCAGAGGTGTTGTGTATCACCCGTAAACCTGATTCAGATTGTGAATGATAAAGCGGTACACTGATTCTAAAAGGGTTTCTGTGGCATGTAAAAAAACAAAAAAAAAAACAAAAACAAAAAAACACTTACCTGGGGCTTCTATCGGCCTCCTGCAGCCATCATGTTCCGCGCCGTCCTCCTACAATCCTCCGTTCCCCCGCCACTGGTGCCGGTCTAATTATTCGTCTAACTAGAAGAATAATGCTCGCTCCCACGCGCATCATCGTGAGCTTAACCATTTCAGCCCGCTGGGATTTTTCACCTTATGCATCAGAGCAATTTTCACCTCCCATTCATTCGCTAATAACTTTATCACTAATTATCACAATTTATTGATCTATAGCTTGTTTTTTCCGCCACTAATTAGGCTTTCTTTGGGTGGTACATTTTTCTACGATTTTTTTTTCATAAATGCATTTTAACAGGATTCATATAAAAAAAAATTGAAAAAGTTCATTATTTCTCAGTTTTCGGCCATTATAGTTTTAAAGAGAATCTGTACTCTAAAATTCTTACAATAAAAAGCATACCATTCTATTCATTATGTTCTCCTGTGCCCCTCTGTGCTGTTTCTGCCACTCCCTGCTGCAATCCTGGCTTGTAATTGCTAGTTAGAGGAATAATTAGACCGGCGTCAGGAAACGGAAGATCGTAGGAGGACGGCGCGGGACATGATGGCTGCAGGAGGCCGATAGAAGCCCCAGGTGTCAGTTTTTGTTTTTTTAAACATGCCACAGAAACCGTTTTAGAATCAGTGTACCGCTTTATCATTCACAATCTGAAACACAAACAATTTTTTGCTCACTACCAGTTCAGGCAATTTCCTACCTCTATCTGGCCAGCAGGCGCCAGTCAGCCAATCAGGTGCACGGTCATACACCCTTTGCCTGCCATACCGATCTAGCAGGATTTGCATAAATTAGCATTCAGGTGGGAGGCTTGGTTGGACGTAATAGTTGATTACATCTTTTACAGGGACCGCCGCGTGTAGGCATCTCCCACACAGTCCCCTCCCTAACCACTCACCTGTCAACCGCATCCCAGAAGCTGCAAAACAGAAATTTAAAATCACAAACACTGGTTCGCACGAATGTCGGGGGCCCCAGCAGTTTGCATTCAGTTTGGAGGTGATGGGGGTGAAGTCTCTGGAGGTGAGAGAGCCAGGGCTCGCCCACATTTCCCTCTGGGTATCGCATGGTGGTTTGGGGGCCCCAGCAAGTGAGAGAGGCTGGGGCCCCCGGCTGTCGTGCGAACCAGTGTTTGTCATTCACAATCTGAATCAGGTTTACAGGTGATACACAACACCTCTGCTTTCTATCCCCAGAACATTCTCAGTGGATTCACAATAGCTGTGCAGGGAGTAGATAGAAGCCCCTGGTTAGTGTCACAGAACCCTTTAAAGGCTAGAATGCCAACACATTGTCTCTTGCCCGGTTCCCGTGCAGAAGATGGCCCTGGCCTTTTGTATATCAGATATAGAAAAGGCAGAGCTCTTTTTCTGCAAGGTGGCAGGGCTACATGCTGGAACCCAGCTGATATGGGGCTTCGGTAAATCTTATTATACAGATGGCTTGCCAGAGCTAAATGTTGGAAATGACAGGCCAGGATTACTGACAGAGTATCAGCTTCCTGGCCAGGAGCTTTCTTTTGTTCCCAAAAGAAGATGCCATCTTAATATAGCTTTAAAATTCCTACGTTTAAGCAGTAATGTATGTTACATACTTTCAATCAACAAGATTGTTCTATGCAAAAATTAGAGAAGTTGAAGGAATCAAACTGAGAAGTCGGATGTTTTTTTTTTGTACAGACTCCAAAGCTCCACCAGACATACAATTTAAAAAACAAAACAAAACAAAAAAAACCACTAGTTCCTTTGATTAAAACTTAGATTTCTTACAGCATCCCTTCTTAACAGACATCCCTCTGTCTCTGGACTACACATTTCCTGCCATCATAGCACAGACAATATATATTACCATTAAGCATCGCTTGTATATGTTCTATCATGGGGCTAGCCCTATATCCACTCAATGGATCTCTTCAAAAAACGTGTCCTTTAATTTATGTACCACCTCCCTGCAATTAATACAACTGATAAATATAACTGAAATTTTCTAGAACTATCTGTAAATAGCCACATCTTGTCAGCTTGCAAAGGATGAGAAAAAGAGAGAACACCAAGTGCCCAATATAGTGTAGTATGTACTGGTAAGGTATAATTGATAGAGTAATAATATTAATTTAATACTCACAAACCAGGGTTACCAATTAGGCAACCACTGTCAAAGCAGGTGGGGAGATTGTCCTGACCCCACTCAGGATTAAAAAGTCGCTCTCTGTAGTTGGAGAAGGAAGGGTACAACCCTCCACCAAGGGTGGACTTGATGTAGATAATAGGATAACAGAGGCGCCAATAGGATAAAAAACACTAAAAGAACTTAAAAACCCATCTTGGTAATAGAGGAGGCAGTGGTGGACTCACCCCCTCCAAGCAGAACACACGACTGTGGATTTTCAGTCAAAACAATTTTATTGGATACTCCAAATAAAGTGCAACGTGTTTCACGGGATACAAACCCGCTTCATCAGGCAATAACAGATAGGAGTAAACAGCATCTGCCAGTATCATCAACAGAGGCGCTCAGTGTTGTGAAAAAATAAAAATGGTCTGGTCACTAGGGGGTATACGCCTCTGGACCACAAGAGTTTAAATGACAGCTGAAGTGAGAGGGATATAGAGGTTGCCATGTTTATTTCCTTTTAAAGGGATACTGTGGGGGGTGTCGGGGGGAAAAGGAGTTGAAGTTGCCCGGGGCTTCTAATGGTCCCCCGCAGACATCCTGTGCCTGCGCCGCCACTCACCGATGCTCCACCCCCGCCTCCGGTTCACTTCTGGAATTTCTGACTTTAAAGTCTGAAAACCACTGCGCCTGCAGTGCTATGTCCATGCTTCCCCTGATGTCACCAGGAGCGTACTGCGCAGGCACAGACCATACTGGGCCTGCGTAGTACGCTCCTGGTGCCATCAGCGGGAGTGAGGACACGGCAACGCAGGCGCAGTGGTTTTCAGACTTTAAAGTCTGAAATTCCAGAAGTGAAAAAGAGGCGGGGCCGGAACATTGGGGAGTGGCTACGCGGGCACAGGATGTCTTTGAGGGACCATTAGAAGTCACGGGTAACTTCAACTCATTTTCCCCCGACCCCCCTACGGTATCCCTTTAAAGCCGACCTGAACTCAGAACTTCATCTTAGCTCTAAAAGATAAGCAACAGCATAAGCTCCTTTAAAGAAAAAAACTTTTTTGTTACAGCCGATACAAATCCTGCAAGAAATCTTCAGTTTGTCTACTTCCCGCTTTCATGGGAGCAGACATATTAACAACCTTTGCTTACAAACAGCTAAGGGATCAAATTACAACTTGTGCTTTGTCACAGATTACGGGGAGTTAGACAGGCTTAACTCTCTAAATACATACAAAGTGTATTTCTTTATGTTTTCCTTCTGCCACATGCAAGAGTTCAGGTCCACTTTAAGCAATATGAGTTGCATGGCTATCCTGCTGATCATCTGCCTCTTATACTTTTAGCCATAGACCCTGAACAAGCATGCAGCAGATCAGGCGTTTCTGACATGATTGTCAGATCTGACAAGATTAGCTGCATGCTTGTTTCTGGTGTGATTCAGACACTACTACAGCCAATTACTGTAGATCAGCACAGCTGGAAGTTAACCAGTATTGTTTGAAAACTTTGGGCTTGATATGAAATACTTCTTCAAAAGTTACCTGGTATGCCAGCTTCCTCACTTGTTCTTTTACATCCATTGTGCGCCCGACAATTTTTGGCAATGTTCTGGCGGATGGAGCAATGCAAGATAAAACTGCCCTTCGTACTTCTGCATTCAAATCATTTTCTAGCAAATGCACATATACTGCAGGGAAAACAGAATGAAATAAGTCAGCTTCCAGGTATTGCCACAACCTGCTAATTATTTGCACTGTGAAAAGGATGCCCATTTTAACGGTAAATTTACTGGTTTCAGCATCAAAAACACTTCCTATACATTGCTGTATATTGGCATGTAGCCCAGCCCTCCCAGTAATGCTAAGCCTAAGCTGTTTAGGTATGCGGAATTTTCCTCCCAGAGCAATCTGGAAGAATAGGCGTTTCTGCTCTCTTTGGAGCACACAAACATTCAGCAAAGATGCCCCTGCCAGCAGAAAAGATGGAAGAGGAAATATTTTACAAAGGGCAAACATTAACTAAATCATTTATAAACTATTATTGTAAAAAAAATCAGCAATATTATTAATTACGTATTTTGAGTGCAGTTCCTATAAGTACAAATGTGAATTTGCATTCATGAAGTCAGAAGAGGCAAGACTTCAGCAGAGAGCAACCACTGTCCTCCCTACATGGCCATGTGACTAAAGATGAAGGGGTTCACAGTGACTAGGGGTGTGGCATAAGACATCAGTGCAATGCATTCTCACCATTGGATACAGCGCAGTCTGGGTTACTGGGATCCTGGAGTCTGGCCAAGGCCAGAACAGCTTGGATGCGCACGTTGGGCACTCGGTCAGTCACACGTATGAGCATAGCATCATGGATCTTATCAAACAAATCATCATCGATCTGGGCATTTTCAGGCAGATTCACCAGCAGTTTATAGATGAGCTGACAAACCCTGAACCTCACTGCCATGCTGTTAGCTGTGTGGGACTGAAACAGACAAAAGACAATTATGCTACTCAGAAAAAACAATAAATAGTTTCTAACAGTCATACTTCAAAAATAATTTCGTATGGTTTTAAAGATAACAGTGCCATCTAGTGGTTACCTCATGTATAAATTAGCTTACATGAAAACTGATGAGCTTTCAATATGAACTTCTTAGGATGGTGAAATGAGGCAAGAACACTTAGGTTTCCTGTCATTTTTACAACGTAATTTGAAACAGAAGTGTAAATTGCTTCCTAAGGCAAAAAGTCATGCATCCAACTGCACAGTATGAATGTTTTAGAAAACGCAGAAGAGGCATTGTTACAATGATCAGATCACTGCATGGCTAAAATTCATATCTGCACAATACACAAAAACTAAATGGCAAAATTACTTAGACATTTCTAATGGAGCCAACCTGCTGTAGAGATATGCAAAAGCATCTTGAATAGGACTATATGATAAACAGTTTTTGTGGGGTGTCACCTGTGGGCAATTTTCAAAAGCCCATCCAAGCAACCTCCTAGAGTCCTATGTGTGAACCTTTGGCAAATAATATAGGTTTATCACACAGTGCTCTGCCTTTAAAGTATGAATACTACATTGGACTGTATACTTTTTTTAAAGGCTTCAATAAACTTGGCATTCAGAGCCTTACATGAGTCACTAGCTCACTATACAGTGCCAGCAGTACTTCACACTTTTCTTCAGGTCTGACTCCTGGTCAGCAGTGCTGTGGAGTCAGTATAAAAAAAAAAAAAATCATTCGACAGACTCCTCAGTTTATGAAACCACAGACTCCGACTCCAGGTACCCAAAATTGCTCCGACTCCTCAACTTCCGACCCCACAGCCCTGCTGGTCAGGACACTCAGGCATGGGACCCACTACCAGAGCTTTTCTAAACACGTGTGATTGAAACACTCTTGCTAATATAATGCTATGCATGTGATCCAAAAAACAGGCAGACTGCTTCAAACCCCCTTACATGTCTATGGTGTTTGGCAATCCCTACACAGGTCAAAGACACAGAAGTAGGTAAAATGCAGACAGCACACCGTATGTGAATAAAATACAGAATTCTTTGAATTCTTTATTGGCACAGCCAAAAGACAGACTGGAAGCTAACGTGTTTCAGACACACAGGCCCTTAGCCATAGACATGGCTATGACTAAGGAGCTGTGTATCTGAAACACATCAGCTGCCAGCCTGTCTTCTTGAAGTATCAAAGGATTCTGGATTTTATTCACATATTGTGTGCAGCAGGCATTTATACCCATTTAAGTGTGATCCCACTTAAGGGATGGGGAAAGAAAAAAAAATTATCAACCTTAAAGGGAACCTTAACTGTGGGGGGAAAAAAAAAATTCACTTACCTGGGGGCTTTCCCAAGCCTCCTGCAGCCGTCCTGTGCCCGCACCGGTCCTTCGGTGCCCTCCGGTCTACCTCCGCGGCTAAGTTTTGTTTTCGGCCGACTGCCAGTCGTCCTCGGGCAAAGCGTCCTCTTCTTCCGCATTCCCCGTCGTAAAGAGCCGTAAAGCGCGTCCGCATGACGCGCTTTACGGGTCTTTACGACGGGGAATGCGGAAGAAGAGGACGCTTTGCCCGAGGACGACTGGCAGTCGGCCGAAAACGAAACTTAGCTGCGGAGGGAGACCGGAGGGCACCGAAGGACCGGCGCGGGCACAGGACGGCTGCAGGAGGCTTGGGAAAGCCCCCAGGTAAGTGAATTTACAGATAAGGTTCCTTTTAACATTACATTAGCAAGAGCTTTACAAACCACAAGCACTTAGAAAAGCACTGCTAGTGGGTCCCAGGGCTACCTTCATGGAGTTTGTATCTTCTTGTGTTTGAGTGGGTCTCCTCCAGCACACCAGTTTCCTACTACTCTCCCCCCCCCAAAAGAACAAGTACTGTATATACTCGCGTATAAGCCTAATTTTTCAGCACAAATAAACGTGTGAAAAAGTTACCCCCTTGGCTTATTTGCGAGTCAATGGAGCAGCATGGATGGTGGAGCAGGATTTGGATACTGGCAGAGGAGCGTAGGATTGTGCACTAGTAATTCTGCACTTGCCAGCTGGCTCCTTGCTGTGCCCCCCATCCTCTGCAACATGGCACGCAGAGTGCACTGCTCAAGACTACCTGTGTCCCCTAGCTTGTGGAGTAGAGCGTGCAAGTAATGTGTCAGCTGTGCAATGATCGGGGATTCTTCCTGTGTGGCAATTGCTGTCTCATATCTATGACCCCATCTAGTGGCACCTTGAGACAACTATCCTCCTTGTGGCACATCTGGCTACAGGGATGGGTGCTGACTTGTACTGGGGGCACATCTGGCTACTGTGGAGGGGGCTATACTGTGGAGTAGGCTTATACGCAAGTCAATCACTTTTCCCTGGTTTCTGGAGGGAAAAGTGGGTACCTCGACTTATACGCGGGTCGGCTTATAAGCGAGTATATAGGGGTATGTTAATTGGCTTGCCTTAAATGCTTGGGGTTCTCCAACTGCTGTAAATCTAGTTGGTTCCTAAATATTCCCCATGGACTCCTGAATTCCGTAATACACCCCTGGCGTATGGTGTGGACATTAAATGGAAAGACCCTTTGAGGGACAGTTGTGCCATAAGGTGCTCAGTGTTTGTGCAATAGTCTGGACGATGACAGATGGCTGCATATATCATTTTCTGTGTTCGAGGGACACACACTATATTGTCAAAAGTATAAGGATGCTTCTTGCCTTTACACACACAAACTTTAATGACAAACCATCTTAATTTGCAGCTACAACAGCTTCAACTCTTCTTGGAAGGCTTTCCACAAAGTTTGGGAGGCTATTTATGGGAATTTTGACCATTATTCCAGAATACAATTTGTGAGGAAAGGCAGTGATGTTAAATGAAAAAAAAAAAAAACTGTGAAGTCTCTGCTTTAATTTATTCCAAAGGCGTTCTGCTGGGTTTGAGGTCAGGGCTTATGCTGGCAAACCAAGTTACCCCACACCAAACTTTCTCATCCATGTCTGAGCCTTGCTTTGTGAACTAGTTATGGGGTAGTGGCCATTTTCAAAATGGAGGACGGAGAATTCCATTGATCACAGTGTAAAAACAGGACACAGGAGAGGAGAATGAGATTGATGAGTAGACTACCTGGGAAGAATAACATGTATGTTTGTTTCGATTTCAGTTCAGATTTGGTTTAACCTCCTTGACGGTAATCCCGAGCTAGGGTCAGGATGGAAAACCGCAACTCAGAGCGGTAATCCCAACCTGTGCTCGGGGCAGCCGCCGGAGGCTGTGTTCAGAGCAATGCGTGCAGCGGCCGTTTCTACATACCTCCCAGGGGATCCCGACGTCGGCTTCTTCCTCTCCTCCGGGACTCTGCTTCCTCCTGGTGAGATCGCCGGCTGTTGGCAATCTCACTTTAGAGTTGCATGGCCACCCAGAGGATGGAGGAAAAACTGCAGCACTGGAGCCAGGGAGGTGAGCGATCGTGGAACTACTGCAGAGCTACATGGCAGCATGATTTTTTCCAGGTTTTAGGGTCTGAAAGGGTGCAAAAAAATTGCACGGCTTTTAGACCCTAAAATCCAGAAAGAATCATAACGCCAAGGGGGTTAAAGAGGAAAAACTTAAATTTTAAAACACATACAAATAAGAAGTTCATTTCTTCCTGAGTAAAATGAGACAGAAATCACTTTTCTCCTATGTTGCTGTCACTTACAGTAAGTAGTAGAAATCTGACATTACCGACAGGTTTTGGGCAAGTCTATCTCTCCATGGGGGAGTCTCAGCATGGCCTTTATGCTTTATAAAGAATCTCCCTGAAAAAGATTTGTACAAAGATGCTGGCTAACTTCCCTGCTCACCGCACACTTTTTTTTTGGCAGTTGAACGAAGCAACCGCCATTCACTAAGTGCGTTTTGAAAATAAAGAAATCCCTGTGAACCCCCCCCATGAGGAGATGGGCTAGTCTAAAACCGGTCGGTTCTGTCAGATTTCTATTACCTACTGTAAGTGACAGCGACATAAGAGAAAAGTAATTTATGGCTCATTTTACTCTGGAAAAATGTACCGTATTTTTCGGACTATAAGACGCACTTTTTCTCCCCCAAAAGTGTGTGGGGGGGGGGGGGGGGGGGGGGGGGGAGTCAGTGCGTCTTATAGTCCGAATACTACATATTGGGACCTGCGCCTCCTTCCCCCGTCCTGCCTGTCCTAATGTCTACCTGTCCCCATGTATACATTCACGTAGCTGCAGGCTGTCCTGTCTGAAAAACATTTTTGTCTGTAATGTCCCCGGGTACTACCGTCTACCGCAAGTACCACAAGTGGAAGTCCGCACAACATACCGTACATGCAGCTATCCTCAGGCTGTCCCCGCTTTCATTACCGCGCTGTCCCAAGCACTTGGATGTCCGTGATGTCCCCGGCCGGTACTACCGATGCGTTCCTAATCAGGAAGTGTCCCGCTCAGCGTTGTCGATAAATGGGCCAATCAGACGAGGGACGCTGGCCCCAACTGCCAATCACGCCGCACACTGCTCCTAGCAACTCTGTTAATAGGATGAGATGGCTAGAGGGCGGGACAGCCTCTCTGTCATTGGGACCAATCACTGTACAGTGCACAGTGGAGAGTGTGCGGCGTGATTGGCAGTTGGGGCCAGCATCCCCGTCTGATTGGCCCATTTATCGGCAATGCTGAGCGGGACACTTCCTGATTAGGAACGCATCGGTAATACCGGCCGGGGACATCACGGACATCCAAGTGCTTGGGACAGCGCGGTGATGAAGGCGGGGACAGCGCGGTGATGAAGGCGGGGACAGAGCGGTGATGAAGGCGGGGACAGAGCGGTGATGAAGGCGGGGACAGAGCGGTGATGAAGGCGGGGACAGAGCGGTGATGAAGGCGGGGACAGAGCGGTGATGAAGGCGGGGACAGAGCGGTGATGAAGGCGGGGACAGAGCGGTGATGAAGGCGGGGACAGCGCGGTGATGAAGGCAGGGACAGCGCGGTGATGAAGGCAGGGACCGCCTGAGGATAGCTGCATGTATGGTATGTTGTGCGGACTTCCACTTGCTGTAGACGACTTCCACCTGCGGTAGACGGTAGTACCCGGGGACATTACAGACAAAAATGTATATAAGGCAGGACAGCCTGAGTATAGCTGCAGCTACGTGAATGTATTTAATACACGGGGACACGCAGACACTAGGACAGGCTAGACACGGAGGACAAACAGACACAGGGAGACATTCAGACACTGGAACACAGAGGACAGGGATAACAGACACTGGACATGGAGGAAACAGGACAATCGAGACAGAGGAAGAGGGACAGATGACATGGGGTTAGAGGAAGGGGGAAAGAGGATACAGGAAGACACGGAGACAATGGACACAAGGGGGACATAAAAGCAGCAGAGGGACAGAGGAGACCACAGGGAAACAAGGAAGGCACAAGGGAGACATAATTGTAGGGGGGAAAGTCTATAGGACGCCCCTGCAGCGTGGACGCACCAGGCTTAGTATATTATTTTTTTTCCTGGTTTTTGTCCTCTAAACCTAGGTGCGTCTTATGGTCCGGAGCGTCTTATAGTCCGAAAAATACGGTAATTCTTAATTGTATATGTTTACATATATTTTACATTTTAAGATTTTAACAACAGAGGTCCTTTAAGATTCCCTTTAAAGTGTACCAAAGAAGGATGGTGCATGGGCAGAAGACCCCGACCGACAACAACCAATTAACGGGGCTGATTGCCCCGGAATGGCAGAATGTGGGCGAGGGACATGCGTTTATGGGGCTGGAGGAAGCCCGTGGTAAGTATCAAATCTTTAGTTTAATTTGTCTTTAGTTTCTTTGAAAGAGACACTGAAGCCTCCTTAAAATCACGTTTTAATTTTAAAAAACGTCTTAAGTATGTTTGCCCTAACTAAAACGCTGCATCCCCGCAGCTGAAATCTAACTAAATCCCCCCAAACTCCCCTCGCAAATTCCACAACTTTCTTGGTTGTGGATTTTGCTGCCCCGGGAGGCAGAGCTTTCAGCTGCAGCTCTGCCTCTACACGCGTCTATCAGCGCGTATCTCCGCCTCTCCCCCACCCCTCTCAGTGAAGGAAGACAGAGGCCTCAATTCACGGAGCTTTATCAAACAGTTTATCAAACCTTTGATAAACGTTTGATAATTTACCTCTTGGCTAAAATCTAATTTTGAATTCACAAAGGTGTTATATATTTATCGAATGTTTTACCGATAAAACGTTCAATAAATATATAACACCTTAGTGAATTCAAAATTAGATTTTACCCATGAGGTAAATTATCAAACGTTTGATAAAGTGTTTGATAAAGATCCGTGAATTGAGGCCAGAGTCGGGTAGAAGCGGGGATCCGCGCTGACGGATGTGTTTAGAGGCAGAGCTGTAGCTGAAAGCTCTGCCTCTCACTGAAGTGCTCCCCGCAGTGTGCCCCTGGGAGTTTGGGGGGGATTTAGTTAGATTTCAGCTGCGGTGATGCAGCGTTTTAGTTAGGGCAAACATACTTAGGAGGTTTTTAAAATAAAAATGTGATTTTAAGGAGACTTCAGTCTCTATAAGTAGGAATAAAGGGCCTGATCCTTAGAGGCTTAGAAAGGGTTAAACTGAAATGTACCAACAAAAATATGGAAACTGCCATTGTAGCTAATTTGCAGCTCGTCTTGCTGTTCTAGCTGTAATATTTTATAACCCCAGAACCATTATGTAGAGGATGTGCTCTGATTTGACCTACCTGGAGAAGGAAATTAAATAAAAAATTCACAGGGGAATTTTCCTCATCCATCTCATCTTCCTCTTCCTCACTAGAACTGTGAAAAGAGGTTACAAATTTGGCCACAAAATCCATAACCCTCTCCACAGACGGCTCTCTCCGGTAAACAATCAGAGGGTACTTCAGGAGGTTAATAAATTCTTCCAGGAAAATGGTTTTGTCTTCCATCTGTAGGATGAAAAATGAATAAGATGGCTTTAGATCTACATGAAATTATAAGTAATTTCATAACGGTGTACAGACTACTTCAATGAAACCGTATGAGTTTCACATTTATAAGGTAGCATTATCGGCAAACATCTGCATACACAGCCCTATCCAATTTAGTTACACAAAGGTACGTTTGTAAATATGCACTACCTTCAGCAGCAACTACAGATAATACAAATAATATAGACCACTGATAATTCCACCTCAATACTAAGTATCAACATTTCCCTTTGCCTTTCCTAAACCAAAACTAAAAAGAGGCTGCGGACCACTGGCTACAAAAGACTGCCTTTAAAGGGAACTTGATGTTACGAGAGATATGGAGGCTGCCATATATATTTCCTTGAAAATACCAGTTGCCTGGCAGCCCTGTTGATCTTCTGGCATAAGTAGTGTGAATCAAAACCCTGGAACATGCATATGGCTAATCCAGTAAAACCTGAGTCAAAGTACTGGATCTGTTGCATGCTTGTTCAGGGTCTATAGGCTCGTACACACGTCTGATGAAAGGCAACGACGGGTCTGTCGTCACCTCCCGCTGGGCGGGTTTTCAGCAGACAGTACAGCGTGTGTACAGTCTGTCGGTGGACTGATAAGGCTGTTTCCACATAGCGCGCTTTTGGAAACACAAGCGCAGGTACAGCAGAGAGTGCATAGACTGCACTGTCTGCAGTTTTCATTCATGCGCGGCAATTCAGTGTTGAATCGCCGCACGTGGTTTGCTGCATTTCGGGATGCTTCAGCCCGCAATCCCATTAAGTAATAAATGGGATCGCAAGCCGCCTCATCTGCCGAGAGTGACGCGTAGAGCCACAGGGCTCTGCTCTTCAATGAAAACAAACCCTAAGCATTCAAGCTGCAGCCATAAGGCATGCTCAGCAGGAAGTACCAGTGTTAGTGAGTCTAGCCCAAGGACTCCTTGCTGAATAGGTGCAGGCTTACTGAACAGTAAGAGATTTTAACCAGGTCTCCTGTGTCAGAGGCAGAGATACGATACATACATACATACACAGTGGTTTGCAAAAAGTATTCGGCCCCCTTGAAGTTTTCCACATTTTGTCATATTACTGCCACAAACATGAATCAATTTTATTGGAATTCCACATGAAAGACCAATACAAAGTGGTGTACACGAGAGTACAAGTGGAACGAAAATAATACATGATTCCAAACATTTAAAAAAAATAACTGCAAAGTGGGGTGTGCGTAATTATTCAGCCCCCTGAGTTAATACTTTGTAGAACCACCTTTTGCTGCAATTACAGCTGCCAGTCTTTTAGGGTATGTCTCCACCAGCTTTGCACATCTAGAGACTGAAATCCTTGCCCATTCTTCTTTGCAAAACAGCTCCAGCTCAGTCAGATTAGATGGACAGCTTTTGTGAACAGCAGTTTTCAGATCTTGCCACAGATTCTCGATTGGATTTAGATCTGGACTTTGACTGGGCCATTCTAACACATGGATATGTTTTGTTTGAAACCATTCCACTGTTGCCCTGGCTTTATGTTTAGGGCCGTTGTCCTGCTGGAAGGTAAACATCCGCACCAGTCTCAAGTCTTTTGCAGACTCCAAGGTTTTCTTCCAAGATTGCCCTGTATTTGGCTCCATCAATCTTCCCGTCAACTCTGACCAGCTTCCCTTTCCCTGCTGAAGAGAAGCACCCCCACAGCATGATGCTGCCACCACCTTATTTGACAGTGGGGATGGTGTGTTCAGAGTGATGTGCAGTGTTAGTTTTCCGCCACACATAGGGCTTGATTCAGAAAAGGGTGCTAAGTGTTAGCACGCCAGTGAAAAGCCACTTTGCATGTGCTAACATGCTTTGCACGTGCTAAGTAGTTAGCACATGCAAACTACTTATCACATGTAAACTACTTCGCATCCTAGTTATTAAAAAAAAAAATAAAAAAATCAGTGTTTATTCAACAAAGAAAAGGAACATGACAGAATATGCAGTGTAACAGTGCGCCTCCTAACTTTTCCAACAGTAGCTTCAGCATCAATTATCACTGTGGAAGATGAGAGGTATCGCTAACAATAATATAATGATCGTCACATAATATATAGAGCTCAGATTGAATTTACATTTCCAAATATTCTATCTTTTACAAGATCATAATTAGCAAGACCAGGGGTATCTAACCATCGAGCTTAGCACCCTAGTTAGCACGGTGCTAAGTAGTAGTTTGCATGTGCCAACTACGGTGCTAAGTAGTTTGCATGTTCCAACTACGGTGCTAAGTAGTTTGCATGTGCCAACTACGGTGCTAAGTAGTTTGCATGTGCTAACTACTTAGCACCCTAGTTAGCACGCCCAAAACCTTTAGGCATGCTAACTGGGTTAGCACCGTTTACTGAATCGAGCCCATAGCGTTTTGCATTTTGGCCAAAAAGGTCAGTTTAGACTTACCTGGTAAAGATGTTTCTAAACATCTCAGTGTACGGCAGGAAAAGGAGAGACTCCAGGCTCCTCCTCCAAGGGAAACACAATTGACAAGAAGTTTAAAAGGCCCCCACCCCCTGCTACCCTCAGTATCTAGACAAGAAATCCGGCCAATGAGACACCCAAACGTGACCCAGACTCCTGTCTACAGCTCAATCCACACCAAAACAGTGCAAAAAAAGTCAGGAAGAAAGGATAGAAGGCAGCATAGAGGGAGGGATGTAGTATGCCGTACACTGAGATGTTTAGAAACATCTTTACCAGGTAAGTCTAAACTGACCTTTCTCTAACCATCTCAGTGTACGGCAGGAAAAGGAGAGATAGGCGAGTAACCCCCTACTCACATGAGGGAGGGACTGCTGCCTGAAGCACCTTTCAACCAAAATGTTGGCACTGACTGAAGAAGATTCCCATCTAAAATGCATATCTGGACCAATCAGTCTTTGGTTCTCCCAAAAAGCTTAATCGCTTCAATTCTCTGTAGATTGAAAATAATGCAAGGCTGACAAGCGCAAGGCTTAACAAGCCTGTGCGAATGAACGCAAGGCTAACAAGCCTGTGCGAATGAACGCAAGGCTAACAAGCCTGTGCGAATGAACGCAAGGCTAACAAGCCTGTGCGAATGAACGCAAGGCTAACAAGCCTGTGCGAATGAACGCAAGGCTAACAAGCCTGTGCGAATGAACGCAAGGCTAACAAGCCTGTGCGAATGAACGCAAGGCTAACAAGCCTGTGCGAATGAACGCAAGGCTAACAAGCCTGTGCGAATGAACGCAAGGCTAACAAGCCTGTGCGAATGAACGCAAGGCTAACAAGCCTGTGCGAATGAACGCAAGGCTAACAAGCCTGTGCGAATGAACGCAAGGCTAACAAGCCTGTGCGAATGAACGCAAGGCTAACAAGCCTGTGCGAATGAACGCAAGGCTAACAAGCCTGTGCGAATGAACGCAAGGCTAACAAGCCTGTGCGAATGAACGCAAGGCTAACAAGCCTGTGCGAATGAACGCAAGGCTAACAAGCCTGTGCGAATGAACGCAAGGCTAACAAGCCTGTGCGAATGAACGCAAGGCTAACAAGCCTGTGCGAATGAACGCAAGGCTAACAAGCCTGTGCGAATGAACGCAAGGCTAACAAGCCTGTGCGAATGAACGCAAGGCTAACAAGCCTGTGCGAATGAACGCAAGGCTAACAAGCCTGTGCGAATGAACGCAAGGCTAACAAGCCTGTGCGAATGAACGCAAGGCTAACAAGCCTGTGCGAATGAACGCAAGGCTAACAAGCCTGTGCGAATGAACGCAAGGCTAACAAGCCTGTGCGAATGAACGCAAGGCTAACAAGCCTGTGCGAATGAACGCAAGGCTAACAAGCCTGTGCGAATGAACGCAAGGCTAACAAGCCTGTGCGAATGAACGCAAGGCTAACAAGCCTGTGCGAATGAACGCAAGGCTAACAAGCCTGTGCGAATGAACGCAAGGCTAACAAGCCTGTGCGAATGAACGCAAGGCTAACAAGCCTGTGCGAATGAACGCAAGGCTAACAAGCCTGTGCGAATGAACGCAAGGCTAACAAGCCTGTGCGAATGAACGCAAGGCTAACAAGCCTGTGCGAATGAACGCAAGGCTAACAAGCCTGTGCGAATGAACGCAAGGCTAACAAGCCTGTGCGAATGAACGCAAGGCTAACAAGCCTGTGCGAATGAACGCAAGGCTAACAAGCCTGTGCGAATGAACGCAAGGCTAACAAGCCTGTGCGAATGAACGCAAGGCTAACAAGCCTGTGCGAATGAACGCAAGGCTAACAAGCCTGTGCGAATGAACGCAAGGCTAACAAGCCTGTGCGAATGAACGCAAGGCTAACAAGCCTGTGCGAATGAACGCAAGGCTAACAAGCCTGTGCGAATGAACGCAAGGCTAACAAGCCTATGCGAATGAACGCAAGGCTAACAAGCCTATGCGAATGAACGCAAGGCTAACAAGCCTATGCGAATGAACGCAAGGCTAACAAGCCTATGCGAATGAACGCAAGGCTAACAAGCCTATGCGAATGAACGCAAGGCTAACAAGCCTATGCGAATGAACGCAAGGCTAACAAGCCTATGCGAATGAACGCAAAGCTAACAAGCCTATGCGAATGAACGCAAGGCTAACAAACCTATGCGAATGAACGCAAGGCTAACAAACCTATGCGAATGAACGCAAGGCTAACAAGCCTATGCGGATTGAACGCTAGGCTAACAAGCCTATGCGGATTGAACGCTAGGCCAACAAGCCTATGCGGATTGAACGCTAGGCCAACAAGCCTATGCGAATGAACGCTAGGCCAACAAGCCTATGCGAATGAACGCTAGGCCAACAAGCCTATGCGAATGAACGCTAGGCCAACAAGCCTATGCGAATGAACGCTAGGCCAACAAGCCTATGCGAATGAACGCTAGGCCAACAAGCCTATGCGAATGAACGCAAGGCTAACAAGCCTATGCGAATGAACGCAAGGCCAACAAGCCTATGCGAAGGAACGCAAGGCCAACAAGCCTATGCGAAGGAACGCAAGGCCAACAAGCCTATGCGAAGGAACGCAAGGCTAACAAGCCTATGCGAAGGAACGCAAGGCTAACAAGCCTATGCGAAGGAACGCAAGGCTACCAGGCCTATGCGAATGAAAGCAAAGCTATCAAGCGTCTGCAAAATGAAAGCAAAGCTATCAAGCGTCTGCAAAATGAAAGCAAAGCTATCAAGCGTCTGCAAAATGAAAGCAAAGCTATCAAGCGTCTGCAAAATGAAAGCAAAGCTATCAAGCGTCTGCAAAATGAAAGCAAAGCTATCAAGCGTCTGCAAAATGAAAGCAAAGCTATCAAGCGTCTGCAAAATGAAAGCAAAGCTATCAAGCGTCTGCAAAATGAAAGCAAAGCTATCAAGCGTCTGCAAAATGAAAGCAAAGCTATCAAGCGTCTGCAAAATGAAAGCAAAGCTATCAAGCGTCTGCAAAATGAAAGCAAAGCTATCAAGCGTCTGCAAAATGAAAGCAAAGCTATCAAGCGTCTGCAAAATAATAGCAAAGCTATCAAGCGTCTGCAAAATGAAAGCAAAGCTATCAAGCGTCTGCAAAATGAAAGCAAAGCTATCAAGCGTCTGCAAAATGAAAGCAAAGCTATCAAGCGTCTGCAAAATAAAAGCAAAGCTATCAAGCGTCTGCAAAATGAAAGCAAAGCTATCAAGCGTCTGCAAAATGAAAGCAAAGCTATCAAGCGTCTGCAAAATGAAAGCAAAGCTAACAAGCGTCTGCAAAATGAAAGCAAAGCTATCAAGCGTCTGCAAAATGAAAGCAAAGCTATCAAGCGTCTGCAAAATGAAAGCAAAGCTATCAAGCGTCTGCAAAATGAAAGCAAAGCTATCAAGCGTCTGCAAAATGAAAGCAAAGCTATCAAGCCTATGCATATAAATGCTAATGAATGCAAATGAATGCACGGCTGACAATCTTCTGTAAATTGAAGCAAAGCTATCATGCATATGTAAATAAAAGCAAAGCTGACAAGTATATGCAAATAAATGTAAGGCTTAACAAGCCTCTGCAAAAGAAATAAAGTCTTGCAAGCCTATGCAAAATGAAAACAAGGCTAACAAGCATATGCAAATAAAATCAAGGTTAATAAGTCTCAGCAAATAAATGCAGGGCTAAGCAGCCTAAGCAAATTATAATCTGCACACAAATGCAAATCAGGGGACCACCTGAAATTATTCAGAGATTTGTTGGGTGAAAGTTTCTATACCCCCAATTCTGCCAATCAACTTTATTCCTGTGCAGGCTTGACCAGCTAATTTGTTATAATCCCGGGGAAACCTATTGTTGCAAATGGCAACATTCCACCTTCATCCAGTCCTGCATCTATTGCTTGTTTGGACACAGGAGAAGAAATAGCACAAAACATACAAGGGAAACCACTCTAATCTCAGCCATGTGAATGCATTTCCCCAGCAAATAATTATCAGTCCCCACAGCTAGCATGCAACAATCCTATGCAAATGCTAGACCTGAAAATTACTTCTGTAAACTCAAAGGAATAGGATCAGGGGTAAGGGCTTTTAGCAATCGCTGAGCCCCATCTGGAGAAAAGAGACACTTGGGGATTCTAATCTTTGTACTGTCCCCTCAGATTCTCCCCCCAAGCAAATACATGGTAAACGCTACATCACCGTGTTGTCTGCCGACAGAGGATCCGCCATGACTTGCAACAGCAACCGCTCAGCCGGCGTCTCTGTCTCCTCCATTATACTGGAGTGATCCGGAAGTACCACATCCTTAAGCTTCTGCTGTGATCACTTCCTACGGCTGCTGGAGGACGGCGTTGTCCATATACAAAAATCTTGGCGCCGTCTCATCCTAGCCATCTCCCCCTTGTCAGATGCCACTGTGCACCCGCGTGCACTCACCGCTCAAACTGCCCACCTGGCCGAGCTAAGTGAGATCATCTGCGACCCTTCAGGCTACCGAAGGGGGGAGATTCCCAGTGTCATAACACACACAGACATGATGACCACCTGGGAACAGAAGCACTATGTCTAACTATTGCAGGCAGGATAAACTTCCCAACGCCTGATCACAGGCCAGGATGGGATCTTATCCCAAACAAACTGCTCTGCATAGCTACACAAAGTCGCCAAATAGATAAATAAACTACAGCTGTCAACTGTGTCCTCGGCAGGCCGGAAACACAAGATACTGAGGGTAGCAGGGGGTGGGGGCCTTTTAAACTTCTTGTCAATTGTGTTTCCCTTGGAGGAGGAGCCTGGAGTCTCTCCTTTTCCTGCCGTACACTGAGATGGTTAGAGAAAGTTTCATTTTGGTCTCATCTGACCTTCTTCTACATGTTTGCTGTGTCCCCCACATGGCTTGTGGCAAACTGCAAACGGGACTTCTTATGCTTTTCTGTTAACAATGGATTTCTTCTTGCCACTCTTCCATAAAGGCCAACGTTGTACAGTGCATGACTAATAGTTGTCCTATGCATAGAGTCTCCCACCTGAGCTGTAGATCTCTGCAGCTCATCCAGTCACCATGGGCCTCTTGACTGCATTTCTGATCAGCGCTCTCCTTGTTCGGCCTGTGAGTTTAGGTGGATGGCCTTGTCTTGGTAGGTGTACAGTTGTGCCATACTCCTTCCATTTATGAATGATCGCTTGAACAGTGCTCCGTGGGATGTTCAAAGCTTTGGAAATCTTTTTGTAGCCTGAGTCTGCTTTAAATTTCTCAATAACTTGATCCCTGATCTGTCTGGTGTGTTCTTTGGACTTCATGGTGTTGTTGCTCCCAATATTCTCTTAGACAACCTCTGAGGCCGTCACAGTGCAGTTGTATTTGTACTGACATTAGATTACACACAGGTGCACTCTATTTAGTCATTAGCACTCATCAGGCAATGTCTATGGGAAACTGCATTCAGACCAAAGGGAGCTGAATAATTACGCACACCCCACTTTGCAGTTATTGATTTGTAAAAAAATGTTTGGAATCATGTACGATTTTCGTTCCACTTCTCACGTGTACACCACTTTGTATTTGTCTTTCACATGGAATTCCAATAAAATTGATTCATGTTTGTGGCAGTAATGTGACAAAATGTGGAAAACTTCAAGGGGGCCGAATACTTTTGCAAACCAGTGTGAGTGAGTGAATGAGTAAGTGTGTGGGTGCCCCACTTTCTTGTACTGTTTTGAATTATTATTTAAGCGACATTACAATTGTATGTTTTAGCTAAACAGAAGGCAAATAAGTGCAGCTCAAAACATGTTCTTATAGCCATATGTTCCATTAGATGTTCATGTTTGCACTTCAAAGGGGTTTCTCATTCTGTGTGTTCTGGATGGGCTCATTTCCTTTTATGCATTATACAGTGGCTTGCAAAAGTATTCGGCCCCCTTAAAGTTTTCCACATTTTGTCACATTACTGCCACAAACATGAATCAATTTTATTGGAATTTAACGTAAAAGACCAATACAAAGTGGTGTACATGTGAGAAGTGGAACAAAAATCGTACATGATTCCAAACATTTTTTACAAATCAATAACTGCAAAGTGGGGTGTGCGTAATTATTCAGCCCCCTTTGGTCTGAGTGCAGTCAGTTTCCCATAGACATTGCCTGATGAGTGCTAATGACTAAATAGAGTGCACCTGTGTGTAATCTAATGTCAGTACAAATACAGCTGCTCTGTGACGGCCTCAGAGGTTGTCTAAGAGAATCTTGGGAGCAACAACACCATGAAGTCCAAAGAACACACCAGAAAGGTCAGTGATAAAGTTATTGAGAAATTTAAAGCAGGCTTAGGCTACAAAAAGATGTCCAAAGCCTGGAACATCCCACGGAGCACTGTTCAATCGATCATTCAGAAATGGAAGGAGTATGGCACAACTGTAAACCTACCAAGACAAGGCCGTCCACCTAAACTCACAGGCCGAACAAGGAAAGCGCTAATCAGAAATTCAGTCAAGAGGCCCATGTTGACTCTGGACGAGCAGCAGAGATCTACAGCTCAAGTGGGGTTGGAGCCAAATACAGGGCAATCTTGGAAGAAAACCTCTTGGAGTCTGCAAAAGACTTGAGACTGGGGCGGAGGTTCACCTTCCAGCAGGACAATGACCCTAAACATAAAGCCAGGGCAACAATGGAATGGTTTAAAGCAAAGCATATCCATGTGTTAGAATGGCCCAGTCAAAGTCCAGATCTAAATCCAAACGAGAATCTGTGGCAAGATCTGAAAACTGCTGTTCACAAACGCTGTCCATCTAATCTGACTGAGCTGGAGCTGTTTTACAAAGCAAAATGGGCAAGGATTTCAGTCTCTAGATGTGCAAAGCTGGTAGAGACATACCCTAAAAGACTGGCAGCTGTAATTGCAGCAAAAGGTGGTTCTACAAAGTATTGACTCAGGGGGCTGAATAATTACGCACACCCCACTTTGCAGCTATTGATTTGTAAAAAAAATGTTTGGAATCATGTATGATTTTCGTTCCACTTCTCACATGTACACCACTTTGTATTGGTCTTTCATGTGGAATTCCAATAAAATTGATTCATGTTTGTGGCAGTAATGTGACAAAATGTGGAAAACTTTAAGGGGGCCGAATACTTTTGCAAGCCACTGTATTTTGAGGAGTTTGTGCATAATGAATATTTGCCATGCCTTGCTTTCAATAAATATGATAATTTTATTTTAAAAAATGGATTACTAATTACCTGAATTTTATTTTTTGTTTGGTTCCTGTGTTAAATGCGGGTTTTACAGCTGAATTCAAATAATGAAACAAACAACTGAAGGTACAAATTTTCTCTGCAAGGTAAAAGAATTACATAGCTTTCCATAATAAGCCGTTCTGTTGGCAAACAGTAATTCTAAATGTGCTGCAGTTGATGGTCATTCAGGACAACAGACATGGGTGAATGGCTGTAACCAGTCTACAACACATACAGGAGCAGACGTTTCCACACCACCTCACACCATCCAACAGGTAACCTACCTCAGAGCTGCTACGAGCATCCTCAAGGCACTTAGGGAACCTGAGGTGAGAGGGATATGGAGGCTGCCATTTTTATTTCCTTTTAAACAATACCAGTTGCCTGGAAGTCCTCCTGATCCAGTGTCTCTGAAACTTTTAGCCATAGACCCTGCAAGCATCTGCATGCAGATCAGGTACTCTGACTCAGGGTTTTGACTCAAACACTACTTATGCCTGAAGATCAACAGGGCTGCCATTTCCCTCTCCCCTCAGGTTCCCTTTAAATTGAACCAGAGGTGAAAATAAACTGATGCAAAACAATTGCATTTATCCTCCTATCCCTCAAAAAAAAAAAAAAAAAGTTGTAATTTTTTTTTTAAAGATATCCCATGGTTTTACATTGTTTTTAACTACTTCCTGTTCTTGGGCGTGACTCATGTCCAAATTTGTCAGCATCAAGACCATTTAAAATGTTTTACCCAAAACAATCATTAAAGCGGATCCGAGATGAAAACCTAACTATAACAAGTAACTTGTCTATATACCTTAACTAAAGTTTAGATAGTTTACACAGCAAATCTAACTGCAAACAGCTTTAAAGAGACACTGAAGCGAAAAAAAAATATGATATAGTGAATTGGTTGTGTACTATGAATAATTACTAGAAGATTAGCAGCAAAGAAAATATTCTCATACTTTTATTTTCAGGTACAGGTATATAGTGTTTTTTCTAACATTGCATCATTCTATAATATGTGCACATTACACAACACTCAGCATTCAAAATGAGTCTTTCAGAGCAGTCTGTGAAGTAATGACCTCTCCTCTAGCAGAGGAAAAGTAAATAGTCCAGGAACAGTTGAGATAATAAAAGTCAGATAACAGCCCTCTCCATGACTAACTTGGTCGGAGAGCTTAATGGCTTGTTTGCATAGAGATAACAACTGGAGTTTCTCAACTCTTCCTGTACTGGAAACAATTAAGGTGGCCATACACTGGTCGATGTGCCATTAGATCGACCAGTTGACAGATCCCTATCTGATCGAATCTGATCAGAGAGGGATCGTATGGCTGCCTTTACTGCAAACAGATTGTGAATCGATTTCAGCCTGAAACCGATTCACCATCTGCTGAGCTGCTCCTGCCGCCTGTCTCCCCCCCCCCCCCCCCCCCCCACCGTATACATTACCTGAGGCTGGCTCCCGGGCATCTTCTCCGCAATGCACGGCTCTGTTCCGGCTCCGTCCCGGCGCTTCCTGTGTTACTCCGTGACCAGGAAGTTCAAATAGAGCGCCCTCTATTTGAACTTCCTGGTCACTGCAGTGACACAGGAAGTGCCGGGATGGATGGAGCTGGAACAGAGCCGTGCAGTGCGGAGAAGACGCCCGGGAGCCAGCCTCAGGTAATGTATACTTGATCGGATCGGCCGCCGCTAGCGACGCGCACTTTACCCGCGGGCGATCGAGGGTAATTTCCCGCACGGCGCGATCGACGGACCGATCCGATTTCGGGAGGAAATCGAATCGGCGGCTGCGTTTACCGCGAACGATTGGCAGCAGATTCGATCCCAGGATCGAATCTGCTGTCGAAACGGCCGCGAATCGAGCCAGTGTATGGCCTGCTTTACACTGATGTATCTGATCTTAATGTTTTATTTCTTAGCTGTGCTACACATACAAATCATAATATCATCATTTTTTTTTCGCTTCAGTGTCTCTTTAATAGAACATGATTATTTCTTCCTGTGACACAATGACAGCAGCCATGTTGTTTGTAAGCATTACACAGAGGCAGGCTTATCTGCATCTTGAGCAAAAAAAAGCTAATCCCCCCTCCTCCTCCTCTCTGCCTCTGAAATCTCTGGCTAGTAATACCTCCCCCTTCTCCTGCCCAGACTGAGTTCACATGAGCCCTTGCTACTGTGTGAAAGTGCCTTGGCTCTCTGAAAACCTGTGGGCGTGGCTTGTTTAGTTTATAGGGAATTAGAGTATTAAAACTAAAACAAAAAAGTATTTGGCTTGAGGAATGCCCTATAAACAATAGGAAAGGAACACAATTATGCAATGAGTAAAACTTAATCTCATATCCAATCCACTCGGATTTCAAGTGGCAATACTGTAACATTCCCACTTATCTTAAAGTGTACCTGTTGGCTAAAGAAAATGGCTCTACAGGATACCCACCTCAGCAGGAAGAAGCCTCTGGATCCTGCAGAGCCTTCCCCCGCCCTCCTACACCACCGTTCCAGCGCTGAATCCCCTGAAAATCACTTGTTTGTTGACAGCTCATGCATGAGCAGTAGCACGTACCAGCTCGGGCTCCAGTGAACCATGCTCCTGCGGATATGTGAGCCCTCTGTGCAGTAGCACGGCCCTGATCGGGTTTGGCTTTTTCTGCTGGAGCCCGAGTGGGTCCGTGCAACCGCGCTGGCACAGTGTGGCCACATTTCGGGGGTCTCATCAGCATGGTTGAAAAAAAAAAAAAAAAAAAAAAAACCTTACAGGACTGCTTTAAAGCTGGAATCTTTTGTCCATTTCAATTTATTGACGTACAAGAGAGCTGATTTCAATGCATCCAGGGTACAGTGATTATCAAAACAAATCCAAAGCATATTGTACGCAGCTAAAGAAAAAGTTTAATCAAGCAGTAAGTGGCAAGTCTTATGAAAATTTCCATGAAGGGCAAAAGAGTGACAATGCTTTTCTCCCTGGAATGCCTCACTAGCAGTAAGGGATGCAAATACAGGGACTCATGGCAGCCCCCCTGTGGCTCTGCGACCTAGGGACATTAAAAGAATGGAGGCCTCCATACAGACAGGGGCCTATTGAGCACCTCAAAAAGCCCACACAATGCAACCTCCCTTAAGTGGGAGGTTTGTTTGTGATGTTTTCAAAATGCTGTGAAAAGTTCCCTTTAACCGATTTGGGACCACGTGTAGTTAAAGGACAACTGTAAAGAGAGGGATATGGAGGTTGCAATATTTATTTCCTTTTAAGCAATACCAGTTGCCTGGCTATTCTGCTGATCCCCTGCCTCTAATACGTTTTGCCATAGACCCTGAACAAGCATGCAGCAGATCAGGCGTTTCTGACATTATTGTCAGATTTGGCAAGATTAGCTGAATGCTTGTTTCTGGTGGCATTCAGACACTACAAATAGACCAGCAGGGCTGCCGGGGCAACTGGTATTGTTTAAAAAGAAATCAATCTGGCAGCCTCCATATACTTCTCATTACAGTTGTCCTTTAAAACTATGCGTGGCTACCTAAAGTGTACCTGAAATGAGGTATTAAAAAAAAAAATCTAATGTGTGTGTGCGCGTGTGTACACCTGGGGCTTCTTTCAGCTCCCTCACCGTCCTCCTCCGCAACTGGCCCGATAATTAATCCAATCAGGGCCAGTCACGCAGGTGCAGACCAGCCGCGCGCACTCCCATCGCCGGGACCGGAGGACTTTCCTGGGCCAATTGCATTAGAACAAGGAGGCGGAGGAGGATGGGTGAGGAAGCAATAAGTCTGGAGGGGGCTGGAGGAAGCCCCAGGTATGTATATATTTTGTTTTAAATTCCCCATTTCAGGTTCTACTTAAAGAGAACCAGAGATGAAGCACCCTCTTATATTTTACCTTATAAATCAGTGGGAACATGACAGTAAACACCTAATCTGCTCTTTGTTTCATTGTTCTCTGTTTAATCTGACTGTTATCACCTCTGATAAGAATCCCCGACTGAGCACTCAGGCTGCTCAGTCTAGCTTTGCTAAGGAAAGATTATAGCTGAGTCTGTCTTCTGTGGTGTCTTTTCAAGCCCAAGCCTGCCCCCTTGTGGCTCTGCTATAATGACTCAGCAATAATCATTCCCAGCAAAGCCAGATTGAATGCTCAGTCTGGGATTCTTATGAATGCTGTAACAGACACTTTTAGCAGTGAGGATGAAACAGAGAGCAGGGTAAGTGTTTTCTATAATGTTCTTACTGATATACATGGTAAAATACACAAGGGTGCTTCGTCTCTGGTTCCCTTTAAGCCTGGTGCAGCGTAGTTTTAACACCACCAGCTCCATGCATTTGAGGAGCTTCTCCAACAGCACAAAACTCAGCTGTATGCATGTTGACATTTTTTTCCAGGCGCAAAGACACAGCACATCTCCAGGTACTAATGTAGTGTAGGTGACACAGCAGAAAACTTTATAGGGAACAGTTCTCTAATCACAGCACCCTCTATAGCACGAAGCATTGAGATTGGCTGAATAGTGTGGGCCCAGTTTACTACAACCTATCTGAAACCAAGCAGTTCGGGAGGGGGCCACCCACCCAATCACATTAGTGGAATTTTCCTATGAGGTTTCCTGCTGGGTCCCATAAACTAGTCTAGCAGATGAAAACAAAAAGGTTAGAACCATTAGATACTTACCTAGGTGGCTGGATGGTGTAATGGTTAAAGCGGACCCAAACCAAACATGTTTTTAATTAAAAATATTACATAAACACTCCTTCAAACCTATGAGCATTTCAGTGCATGCTTTTCACCCTTCTCTTTTCATAGCTAGGGTTTTACTGGGGGCAGCCATTAGCAATTCCTCCATTGCCGGACACCATCTACTCCACCAGTTTGCTGGGAAAATCCCGGCAATTTGAAAGGAAGGGAGGGGTTCCTCCAATAAATGTAAAATATTTTATATTTGTCATCATGCAGCTGAAAAAAGGATGCTATTTATTATTATAATTTAGAAAATAGATTTCATTTCTGAAATCTTGTATTTTTAATTTGGGTCCACTTTAAAGGGACACTTAAGCCAGAAATAAAAAAATCAGTTTTACTTTCCTGGGGCTTCTACCAGCCCCCTCCAGCCACCCTGTGCCCTCACAGTCACTCACGGAGCCTTCAGCCCCCCGCCACAAGCTAGTTTCGTTTCTGCTGTCAGGGGCAACAGGCCTGGCCATGCGTATTTTTCTTTGTGTTCCCATCCACAATAGAGACCAATTGAGGATGGGAACATGAAAAAGGACACGCGTGGCCAGGCCTGCGCAGGCGCAGAAAGCCCACCGACTCCCTGTCAGGGCCTATCAGCGAAAACGAAACGAAGCTCCAGGAAAGTAAAACTGATTTTTTATTTCAGGCTTAAGTGTCCCTTTAAGGGCTTTGCCTCTGACACAGGAGACCAGGATTCGAATCTTGGCTCTGGCTGTTCAGTAAGCCTGCACCTATTCAGTAGGAGACCTTGGGCAAGTCTCCCTAACACTGCTACTGCCTATAGAGCACGTCCTAGTGGCTGCAGCTCTGGCTTTGAGTCCGCCAGGAGAAAAGCGCAATATAAATGTTCTGTGTTTGTTTGTAGGTAGAGGGAAGCCTCTGGATGGTCCAGAAGCTTCCCATGTGCTCTTTTGGCATGCACGGACCCTTTGAACACATTCCACAAGAGCTTATTAAATATGTTCTCAGGGCCACACTCTCCATTGTATACAAGCATGGCCACGTCTGTGCCAGAGCTGTGGAGTGGGTACAAAAATCATCTGACTACTCCGTTTATGAAACCACCGACTCCAGGTTGCTAAAATAACTCAGACTCCTCAGTCTAGATTTGGTACAAAGATCATCCGACTCCTCAGTTTATAAAACCATTAACTCCAACTACACAAAATTGCTTTGACTCCTCCACTCCACAGCCCTGGTGTAGTTGGTACAAAAATCATCTAGCTCCAATTCAGACTCCTCAGTTTATGAAACCACAGACTCCAGGTAACCAAAATAGCTCTGACTCCACAGTCCTTACAAGGCTATGGAGTGGGTACAAAAATCATCCGTCTCCAACTCCTCAGCAGTTTATGTAACCACCGACTCATGGCACCCAAAAACTGTTTCTACTGCTCGACTCCGACTCCACAGCCCTGGCCTGTGCAGTAAGCCGAAGTTGCTCATCCACAAGTGACTCTGTGCTAGCATAGAAGCGTGGGCTTACCTCCATCCTCCCCTATCCTTCCCTTGTCCTCCGGTGGCCCAGCAATCCAGCGCTGTCCCCCCCCCGAAGCCCCGAAGTGCGGCCAGGTAAATATTTACCTACCGTAGCCGCTCTACTGCGCAGGCAAGAGTTATTTGTGCCTGCGCAGTACAGCGGGTGCGATCAAGCTCGGATATTTCCGCCTAGCCCGAACGGAGAGCCGCTGCTGTGCCTGCACTGGATCCCAGAGAGATAAATAAATCCTTGCTTGTCAAGTTTGTTGTGGGAGGATTCGGAGGAGTCAGCGCTGGGATTCCTGCCATCTTCAGAGGTCGGGGAAGCCTCATTGGGACCCTGAGGCTTCCCCCTCCTTCGGTAAGGTATGCCCCAGAGGGAGTTTTTTCTTTACAGAGTCTCTTTAACCCCTTGCCGACTGCCCACTACCTACGGGCGTTGGCAAAGTGGCACCCCCCAGGAGCGTGTAAGGCCAATCGGTGGCGGTACCTGGGAGACTGAATAGCCGGGGATCACGCGCATCCGCCGGCATAAGGCTCCGCCCACCCGCGATGTCAACCCGCTGGCCAATTAGCAGCACCGGCGGGTTGTTAACCCCCGATCTGCCGCATAGAAACTGTATAATACGCTTTGTAATGTATACAAAGCGTATTATACAGGCTGCCTCCTGCCCTAGTGGTCCCAGTGATCGAGGGACCACCAGAGCAGGAGGCAGCCCCCCTAGTAAGCACCCAAGCACACTGATCCTGCCCCCCCTGCCCCCTGATCGCCCACAGCACCCCTCAGGCGCCCCCCCCCCCACCCCCCGATCACCCCCTCAGACCACTCTTTGCACCCAATCACCCATCAATCACCCCTCTGTCACTATCTGTCAACGCTAAATTTAAACCTCAATCTACTTGATACGATTCGATTACGATTCTATTTACGATCCGATTAAATCCAACATGTCCGATCAGGATTCAGTTCAATTCAATGTGATTTGCCATTGCAAAAAAATGGCAAATCGAATTGAATCGAATCCCAATCGGACATGTCGGATTTAATTGGATCGTAAATAGAATCGTAATCAATCGTACAAAGAATTCTATCGTGTAAATTAGGCTTTAGATTAGGTTCTGAACTGCCCCCTGGGGGCTCTTGATCACCCCCCCCCCCACACACACACACTGAGATCCTCCCCAGACCCCCCCCCTCTAATCACCCACTGATCACCCATCAATCACCCTGTCACCACCTGTCACTGCTACCCACTTTGTGAAAAAAAAAAAAAAAAAACCAATAAAAATCAATTTCCGCTAACTTGTGACAAAAAATAAAATCTTCTATGAACTCACCATACTACTAACAGAATACCTTGGGGGTGTCTTCTTTCTAAAATGGGGTCACTTGTGGGGTTCCTAAACTGCCCTGGCATTTTAGGGGCCCAAAATCGTGAGTAGTCTGGAAACCAAATGCCTCAAAATTACCTGTGAAATCCTAAAGGTACTCATAGGACGTTGGGCCCCTTAGCGCACCTAGGCTGCAAAAAAGTGTCACACGTGGTATCGCCGTACTCAGGAGAAGTAGTATAATGTGTTTTGGGGTGTATTTTTACACATACCCATGCTGGGTGGGCGAAATATCTCTGTAAATGGACAATTGTGCGTAAAAAAAAAAAACCCAAAAAACTCATTTAGAGATATTTCTCCCACCTAGCATGGGTATGTGTAAAAATACACCCCAAAACACATTATACAATTTCTCTTGAGTACGGCGATACCACGTGTGACACTTTTTTGCAGCCTAGGTGCGCTAAGGGGCCCAAAGTCCTATGAGCACCTTTAGGCTTTACAGGGGTGCTTACAATTTAGCACCAACCAAAATGCAAGGACAGTAAACACCCCACAAATGACCCCATTTTGGAAAGTAGACACCCCAAAGTATTCAGAGAGAGGCATGGTGAGTCCGTGGCAGATTTCATTTTTTTTTGTCACAAGTTAGCAGAAATGGAAACTTTTTAAAAATCTTTTTTTTTTGTCACAAAGTGTCATTTTCAGCTAACGTGTGACAAAAAATAAAATCTTCGGTACTTATCCGTTAGACGGGCGCATCCGGCAGGTGGCGACAAAACTCCACCAGAGTTACATCTTTCCCTACTATCCATGGCGGCCTGGAGGGGGAATAGTAATTAGCGCCACCTGCCGGATGTGCCCGGCTAACGGATAAGTACCAAATCTTCTATGAACTCACTATGCCTTAGTGAATACTTTGGGATGTCTTCTTTCCAAAATGGGGTCATTTGGGGGGTATTTATACTATCCTGGAATTCTAGCACCTCATGAAACCTGACAGGTGCTCAGTAAAGTCAGAGATGCTTCAAAATGGGAAAATTAAAAAAATCCAATAAGTGTATATGTATCAAAGACATGTAGCACAATAAATTTGGACAAAATGTATATAGAAATGTTACTTTATTTGAAAAATGTCAGCACAGAAAGTTTTTTTTACAAAATTCATGTCTTTTTTGAGGAATATAATAAAAACTAAAAATCACAGCAGCAATCAAATAGCACCAAAAGAAAGCTGTATTAGTGACAAGAGAAGGAGTTAAATTCATTTAGGTGGTAGGTCTGAATGGAAAAAAAGTGTCTGGTCCTTAAAGGACTTACGAGGCCAATATAGTGGAAAAAAAAGTGAATTACCTCCTTAACCTTGTACGGCACGGAGGACGCCGTCCGCGCCCTCTGTGCCGATCCGCCGGGTCCCCCCGTTCGTCAGCCCCCCGGGGATGGCTCCCGACCCCACGGCCGGGTCGGGCTCCCCTGCCTCTCCTAAAATGGCCGCTCGCTTTGGCCGCAGCTGCGCAGCTCTAGGGCCAACCTCCCCGATCCAAGCTACGTAGCGTGGATCGGGGAGGTTGGCCCTAGAGCTGCGCAGCCGCACTCGCGGCTGTGCGGACTGCGCAGCCGCGGCCAAAGCGAGCGGCCATTTTAGGAGAGGCAGGGGAGCCCGACCCGGCCGTGGGGTCGGGAGCCATCCCCGGGGGGCTGACGAGCGGGGGGACCCGGCGGATCGGCACGGAGGGCGCGGACGGCGTCCTCCGTGCCGTACAAGGTTAAGGAGGTAATTCACTTTTTTTCACTATATTGGCCTCATAAGTCCTTTAAAGCTAATGGGAACCGGGTTTAAAAAAAAAAAAATCAGATACTCACCCAAGTAGTGGGAGGCTCTGGGTCCCATAGAGCACTCCCTCTCCTCTCCCGATGCCCGCTGCTGTCCTTGCTCCCCCGTAGCGGTATTTGACCGTTTCGGTCAAATACCGCTGTCTCCCAGCCGAAGACGGGCTGCTCTACACTGCGCACGCGCGTACGCCGCCTGTCTTTGGGAGGACTCGGCTCCGGAAGACTTCCGAAGTCCCCTCGGCGTGGGATGAGAACGGCGGAGCCAGCGCAGCACCGGGAGAGGGATGGCTCATTAGGACCGAGTATCTGCTTTTTTTAATTTTTTTTAAACGGTTTACATTAGCTTTAAAGGAATCAGGGAAAATGTAATAAAATAAAATGCTACTTACCGGGGGCTTCCTCCAGCCCCAAGCATGTCCCTCGCCGCAGCCGTTCGCCTCAGCTCGCTCCCCGGCGATGACGTCAGGCCGATCTCCAGGTCGGCCTGTACTGCGCCTGCGCGAGCGTCGCTGTCAATCACCGCCACGTGGGCCGGAGCGGACTGCGCAGTATGTCCAATCCCTGTGTAAACATGCGAGTGATTACCCTGTGTAATCACGCAAGTGATTACACTGCGGCTGTGTGGCCGCACACGTGCTTGCTCCTGTGCGCGTCATTGGGAGCTTACTGTGCAGTACAAGGAAACTTCATACTGCGCAGTAAGCTCCCAGTGATGCAAGTGCGAGCGAGCATTATTCGTCTGTTCAGACGAATATTAAACTGGGACCAGCAGCGGGGAATGGGTGAACGGAGGACGGCGCGGGACCTTACAGCTGCAGGGCTATGATAGAAGCCCCAGGTAAGTGTCAGCTTGTTTGATATTTAGAATACCACAGAACCCCTTTAACGTTCTTGTACTCCTGCTGGACTCTCTGCCAGAGCAGTCACCTTGGCTGAGAAGCTGGCAAATGGAAGATACTAGCTATTCACTTTCAAATATGGGTAGAGGTGTGTTGCCAAGTTTATGACAGTTGTGTTCAGGTCCTCGTCAAGGCCACTCTCCCTTCCCAGTCACCCCTGGGAGATGAGGCAGAAGAACACACTCAGCTGGAGGTCTCTCACCTTATCATAGGTGACCCGGAGGGCGGTGACCAGCTTGGCAAGGTTCTGATGCGGCTTCTGAGAAAGGTCAAAGGCTTCCTTTATTTCCATCCCTTTCTTCTCCACAGTCATAATTGTGTCGGGTTTATCCGCCTATAGCTGAAATACGGTAAGAAAAAGGCCTACGAGACGAGTCCCGCTATACACATACAGCGTAATCTACCAGTTACACACCAACCCGCCTGCTTTCAAATTCCGCGGCTGCGCAGTAAGGACTCGGAGCAGCAGACGCGCGCATCACGTGATCTGAGAAATCTGGAAGCGTTCGAAGAACTCTCGACGTGCGCGTCCATGAAAGAAGATATTGGCGCGCATGCGTGGTGTGCTGCAAAATGCAAATAAGCTTCCTGACTTGGTGGTAATACTGTGAGGCTGTAATGGACCAGCTGTCAATATTCTAGAATGTACACATTCCATCTTTCTCGGTTTCTTTTGCAGGTCTCATTTATAGGTCTATGATAAGTAAATGCATTATTTAACGAGTGTTCATAAATTATATGCATATCATTCATTATATATTTTATAGCCTACACAAAGTATTTTTTAATATTCCTTTGTGATCATTGTAAGCAGCCGTATGACTTAATTTTGAATTCTTCACGGTTCTTATAAGTGGAGGTGTAGCTGGGGCCAGGGGGGTGTTTACCTAAATATTCCTCTGCCTTTTCCATTTCAGAAAGTTGGGGAAACAGGTGTGAAAATCGGTTACATACTAATAAGAGAGATGAGATTAAGGACTCGTTCACACTAGAAGTGTTTTTTTGCATTTTTATGCGCAGGCGATTTGTACAAATCGCCCTAAAAGTGCTTACACTATGCATTACAATGAGATAGTTCTCATTGGGGCGTTCTGTTTGCTTGCCACTGACAAAAGCGCTGCATGTACCATTTTCAGGGCGATTTCCCCTGAATGGAAGGTATAGGCAAATCGCAAAGCGTTTGAAAAAGTGCTTTGTATAGAGATTTCCCCAGCGCTTTAATGAATAAATACATTGTATTTATTTATTTCCGGGGCAAAGTAATCAGGAAGTGATTTAAATAATTGCTCTGCTAAAGTGCTTATAACACGCAGAGCAGCCCGATTAGAAAAATAAATCGCTCAGCGCAGGCGATAGCGCGAGCGCTATGCAATGTGAACAAGGCCTAAAGGAGAACTCCAGCCAGGTGTTTAGTAAGATGAAGAAGATTTATGTAACGTTCCGTATTTTATATCCCTCACCGCAAGAAACCAGCCTTAGGAGTTTGATCTAGGTCCCTGGGAATATGTTTAAGGGCTGTTGCACACCAAGAGTGCTTCTGAGCGTTTTTATAAACGCTAGCGCTTTGAAAAGCACTTGGCTAATATATTTGTATGGGATGGATCACACCAGAGCGATGTGATTTTTTTATCCAAAACGCAAACGCAGGTCCTGCAGCTATTCAGCCTCAATGTTAAGTATAGAAAAGTGGAAAATTGCTTCAAAAAGCGCTATAGCAGAGGGAATTTCCAAACTTTTTTTTTTTTTTTTTACAAAAGCTGTACAAAAATCACTATACCAAAACGCACCAAAAATCGGTAGACATAACTAGAAAATCGCAAGGCACATTCCTAGAATCGCTTAGGCAAATCACTTAAAAAAACGTTGCTATTATGCTAACGATTTTTGGTGTGCACTGCTCCTTAGGAAAGGATCACACTTGTGTCTGTGGGAATCTCAGGCGATACGTCGCAAGTGTTTTGCAGGACCATATGTGCGTATGGTGTTTGTTTTCACGCATGCATTTTTTGTTCTTTGCAGCAACCAGTGATTTCAATGAGAAATCCCATGCGTTGTGTGGTGCGGGTTGTATGTTCTTTCAATGCTATGCAGAATCGTGGATGTCTTCTGAAAACGCAGCGGCCGCGTAGCAAATCATTACATGTGATTTCATGTTACGGCGAAAAGCTGCCGAACTGCACCTGTGACACCTGCCTTAGGGCTATTTACCACTGGCTGTGTTTGGCAGCCTGTTTCCGATCACTTTTGAATCGCAAAACTCTAAGATATGCTATTAATGGAAGGTTTGCAGGAAGTCTGAGGAATTGAAGTTATTGTTGAACTGTTGTTGAACTGCCCACGATTGTCCAAATATGATCTGTTAACCGATTGATTTGCATAGGCACAGCTGGGTGATCAATCTGGTAACATACCATCATCGGGACAGTGGGAGAAGAATTGTTAGCTCACGTGGTCAAGTTTGTTTTTAGAGTTTTAAGTAGTGTGAACCATGTTTTGTATTAATAATTTTGCAGACTCAAGAATAAATTCATAAGCACATGTAGACGCTCTGGTTATTGCATTTTGGTTGAATATTGTTCAGGGTACCGGAGTGACTCCCCTTAAGGGTGGTGCAATATTGTTAACACGTGGCCGCCGAATATATGGTCGCAGCCCCACCATGATACAGTTTGGATCACATGGTAATCACATCCATTGGGTACGCCTGGAAGCTCCGTTCCTAAAACAGCTGTTACTGTGTGACAACTACTGCATGCTTCATTGGACTCAATGCCCATAGGGTGGTGTAGTGCACATCAGGGCTGTGGAGTCGGTACAAAAATCACACAACTCCAACTCCTCAGTTTATGAAACCTCCGACTCTAGGTACCGAAAATGGCCCCAACCTCGACTCTGACTCCTTAGTCTAATAATTACCAGGGCTGTGGAATGGTACAATAATCATCTGACTCGGACTCCTCAGTTTATAAAACCACCAACTCTGACTCCAGGTACCCAAAAATTGCTCTGATTCCGACTCCACAGCCCTGGTGCACATGTACCTTTGCGGCTCTCTTTCACTGATCTTATAGGCTAAAGCTGCAGCCTCAGTTGTAAAGCTGGTGTCTTGTGAAGGCTGTGGCGGAGATAAGTGATACATATGCCTTTACATTTACTTTGCAAGAGGCCTGGCTGAATTTCTTCTTTGTAATCATTATGGGAAGTGAGCAGGATGTTTATAGGGAAAATGTGACAAATCTAGCAGGAAAAAAAAAAGAATGCTTGCCTAATAGAAGCAATTTATCTCTAATGCTGGACATAGACGAGTCGTTTTTTCCCTTATCAATCGAGCTGCTGATGGCTCGATTGATAATATCCGACAGGTCCGATAACCCGCCGGATTGATTCCCCGCTCCATCCCCGTGGGCGGACAATAGCGGGGAATCGAGCAGAATATAAGGAGCGCCCGCGGTGACGAGCGGGAATCGAACCGGACGGCGGCAGGGACGCGGCGGGAGTTGATCCGTCGGCTAATCGAGCCGCCCGGTCGACCCATGTATCCCCAGCATTAGTCACCTTCATTTGGATCCTGGCAGCATTTCAGCATGTCATGTGTGCACACTTGCTAACAGAGGAGGTGCAGGAAGACTTAGACAAAAAAAGACAATAATATTTATATTGCGCTTTTCTCCTGGCATACTCAAAGCACCAGAGCTGCAGCCATTAGGACACACTCTATAGGCAGTAGCAGTGTTAGGGAGACTTGCCTAAGGTCTCCTACTGAATAGGTGCTGGCTTACTGAACAGGCAGAGCCGAGGTTCAAACACTGGTCTCCTGCGTCAGAGGCAGAGAGCCTTTAACCAGTACACTATTCAGCCACTGTAATGTAAAGCCTGAGAGAACTGAGGAAGGGTAACAGGGTGAGTTCACACTTTGCATATTGCTTAGCTTTGTGTTGCTACATGTGAATACACTGTCCATACTATTCTATGGTATTTTAACATGCCTGCATTGTAATGGACCACATTATTATATAGTGCAATGGTTAAGGGCTCTGCCTCTGATGTAGGAGAACAGGGTTCAAATCTTGCTCTTCCTATTTCAGTTAGCCAGCATCTATTCAGTAAGGAGTTCGAGTGGGCAAGACTCCCTAACACTGCTACTGCCTACTAAGTGTGCTCGAGTGGCTGCCTCGCAATCGCTTTGAGTCCGACAGGAGAAAAGCGCTATACAAAAAAAGAATTTATTATTATTCAAACTCACCTTTTACAGTGCATTTCTGAATAACGTGTGTGATAACGCCCTTGTTACATAGCAATTCCTCATGCTATGAAAATAACCATGGCCAGATTTCAGGCAAAGCTACAAAGGCCATGGCCTAGGGCAGCAAGAAACCAAGGGGTAGGCTGTAGGCAGCAGGTTGGCAGTAGCGGTTAGCCTGCTGAACATTCATCCTGCTACACAGAGTTTGCACATAGCGGTGGGCGGATACCAACAGCTGGATCCGGCACTTGGGAGATGAAGAGGCAGTTAACTGGCACTTGTAGTGATCTCTGAGCTACCCGTCACTCACTGAATGTGCCACTTGCCAAGCAGCTTACAATATAATCCTTGCCATCATGTCACTAACTGTCCTCAAAGAAGCTTATAATATAATCTCTGACATCACTTTACTAACTGTCCTCAGAGGAGCCTCCAATCGAATCCCTGCCGTGTTGAGGGTAAAGTTTAGTATGCTGACGGTCCGGGGGCAGCTGGTGATAGTGGACCTTGGGCGGTAAAATGTACAAAACCGGCACTGAAAATAACATGCAGAGTGCTCGTTGCGTTATACAATGTGTGAAGTTAGACGAAGGCTGCGCATTTGAGAATATGAATCAAGAAAATATGATGGGAGAGGACAGTTGTTTAGCTATTGGCTTACAGTTATCTGGGCGCTATGGTCCCATTAAAGTGAATGTTTACCAGTAAAAAAAAGAAAAAGTCAGATACTCACCTAAGGAGAGGGAAGGCTCGGTCCTAATGAGCCTTCCCTCTCCCGGTGCCCGGTCCCGCGCAGGATCCCCCGTGGCAGTATTCGACCAGTTCGGTCAAATATCGCCACTTCCGCATGCCTTCGGGAGCTTTCGGAGGTCTTCGGGAGCACTCGGGCTCCGGATGACGCGGCCGCTCCATACTACGCATGCGCGAGCGCCCTCTATGACGCACTCGCGCGTACGTAGTATGGAGCGGCCCGTCTTCAGAAGCCCGAGTGCTCCCGAAGACCTCCGAAGTCCCTGCGGCGGCGGACGCGAACGGGGGAGCCAGCGCAGCACCGAAGGTACCGGGAGAGGAGAGGGAAGGCTCATTAGGACCGAGCCTTCCCTCTCCTTAGGTGAGTATCTGACTTTTTCTTTTTTTTACCGGTACCCATTGGCTTTAAAAGAACGCTCATGTGTGTCTTCTTTTCTTCTTGTGTGAGTGCTTCCTTTTACTGGGCATATGCAATTTAGAGAACCCCACATGCCCAGTTAAATGCTTTCATTCCCGTGCAATGGGCATGCACAGTTTGTGAACTTGTTCATGCCCAGTGCATACAGTGGCTTGCAAAAGTATTCGGCCCCCTTGAAGTTTTCCACATTTTGTCACATTACTGCCACAAACATGAATCAATTTTATTGGAATTCCACATGACAGACCAATACAAAGTGGTGTACACGTGAGGAATGGAACGAAAATCATGCATTATTCCAAACATTTTTTACAAATCAATAACTGCAAAGTGGGGTGTGCGTAATTATTCAGCCCCCTGAGTCAATATTATGTAGAACCACCTTTTGCTACAATTACAGCTGCCAGTATTTTAGGGTATGTCTCTACCAGCTTTGCAGATCTAGAGACTGAAATCCTTTCCCATTCTTCTTTGCAAAACAGCTCCAGCTCAGTCAGATTAGATGGACAGCATTTGTGAACAGCAGTTTTCAGATCTTGCCACAGATTCTCAATTGGATTTAGATATGGACTTTGACTGGGCCATTCTAACACATGGATATGTTTTGTTTTAAACCATTCCGTTGTTGTCCTGGCTTTATGTTTAGGGTCATTGTCCTGCTGGAAGGTGAACCTCCACCCCAGTGTCAAGTCTTTTGCAGACTCCAAGAGGTTTTCTTCCAAGATTGCCCTGTATTTGGCTCCATCCATCCTTCCATCAACTTTGACCAGCTTCCCAGTCCCTGCTAAAGAGAAGCAACCCCAGAGCATGATGCTGCCACCACGATATTTGACAGTAGGGATGGTATGTTCTGAGTGATGTGCAGTGTTAGTTTTCTGCCACACATAGCGTTTTGCATTTTGGCCAAAAGTTAAATTTTGGTCTCATCCGACCAGAGCACCTTCTTCCACATGTTTGCTGTGTCCCCCACATGGCTTGTGGCAAACTGCAAACAGGACTTCTTATGCTTTTCTGTTAACAATGGATTTCTTCTTGTCACTCTTCCACAAGGGCCCGTTTCCACTATAGCGTTGCGGAATCGCCGGCGAATCACCGCAGGCAAATCGCATGCGGGTGCGATTCCGCATGCGTTTTTTGCCGCGATTTCGCATGCGATTTCGCATAGGTAAGGCTGTATGCGAATTTAACCATGTCACTGCCTGTGTAAATTAACATTAATACCTATGCGAAATCGCATGCGAAATCGCGGCAAAAAACGCATGGGGTAAACGCATGCGATTTCCCTATTAAATACATTGCGTGCGATTCGCCTGCATTCCACACGCAGGCGAATTCTGAGGGCCCTACCCTGCAGATTTTTCTTGCACAGAAAAACGTGCGGGGAAACGCACAAGTGGAAACAGTCCCATCCACTTGTACTGACTGTGCGAATCCGCATGCGGGCAACGCATGCGGATTCGCGATAGTGGAAACGGGCCCTAAGAGCCAACTTTGTGCAGTGCACGACTAATAGTTGTCCTATGGACAGAGTCCCCCACCTGAGCTATAGATCTCTGCAGTTCGTCCAGAGTTACCATGGGCCTCTTGACTGCATTTCTGATCAGCGCTCTCCTTATTCAGCCTGTGAGTTTAGGTGGATGGCCTTGTCTTGGTAGGTTTACAGTTGTGTCATACTCCTTCCATTTCTGAATGATCGCTTGAACAGTGCTCCTTGGGATGTTCAAGGCTTTGGAAATCTTTTTGTAGCCTAAGCCTGCTTTAAATTTCTCAATAACCTTATCCCTGACCGGTCTGGTGTGTTCTTTGGACTTCATGGTGTTGTTGCTCCCAATATTCTCTTAGGCCTAGTTCACACCGAGCGGTTTTTGGAGCGATCCACCGGCTGCATCCGCCTGGAAAAATGCTTGGCTAATGTATTGCAATGGGATGGTGCACACCGGCGGTTTGAGGTTTTTGCCAAGCCGCAAACACGCCTCCTGCTGCGCGTTTGCGGTTTGCTAAAAAACCTCAAACCGCCGGTGTGCACCACACATTGAAATACAATAGCCAAGCGTTTTCACTGGCTGATGCGGCTGGTGGATCGCATACAAAATCCGCTTGGTGTGCACCCGGCCAAATATCTGCTCTCTGCTCCCAAAACTGCTAGCGTTTTGACGATCTGCTAGCGGTTTTGGTGTGCACTGGGCCTTAGACAACCTCTGAGGCCGTCACAGAGCAGCTATATTTGTATTGACATTAGATTACACACAGCTGCACTCTATTTTGTCATTAGCACTCATCAGGCAATGTCTATGGGCAACTGACTGCACTCAGACCAAAGGGGGCTGAATAATTACGCACACCCCACTTTGCAGTTATTGATTTGTAAAAAATGTTTGGAATCATGTATGATTTTCGTTCCACTTTTCACGTGTACACCACTTTGTATTGGTCTTTCATGTGGAATTCCCAAAAAATTGATTCATGTTTGTGGCAGTAATGTGACAAAATGTGGAAAACTTCAAGGGGGCCGAATACTTTTGCAAGCCACTGTATGTGCTCGCTCATGGCCACTTCCATCTTATTGGCTGCCAGTTGATTAAGTAAAAAGCAGTTTTAATGGAGTACCCTGGAGCTCAGTGACACCTGGGCTTCGAGCCAATCAAATTGCCTAAGGATGAATGGACATGACTTGAACCACGAGCCATGTCCATTCGTAAAAGTAAAAAATGTTGTTAAAAAACATTGAACAGTTCCTGGTAACTTTCAGGAGAGTGTATAGTACCATCTAGTGGAAAAAAGTTAAATAAAGTAAAAAAATAAGTAAGTGAATAAATTTAATAATTATTAAAACCTTATTAACCACCAGCTCCCCCATAGCTACCAAACATGGACACCTCTTAAAAAAGTAAAAAAGAAAAATGAATAGTTACTTTAGAGTCTGAGCTTTTTTGAATATATATGTAATGAGGGTATATTACTGTGATTTTAGCAAATAAGGGCTTGTAATTATTGATTGGGTGTTAAAAAGCAGAAAAAATACACCTTTATTTCCAAATAATATATTGTCGCCATACATTGTACTAGGGATATAATTTACCGTAAATAATCAGGACAAATGGGCAAATAAAATGCGTGGGTTTTATTTACAGTAACATTTTTATTTTAAAACTATAAGGCAGTGTTTCTCAAACCTGTCCTCATGACTCCCCAATGGTTCATGTTTTGAAAGCAACATCGCCTATATACAGGTGGGGTAATTAGGGTCTCAGCTACATGGAATCCACCTAGCTAAGACAGTAATTACCCCACCAGTTTATAGTTGAGGTTGCCTGCAAAACATGCACCATTGGGGAGTCACAAGGATGGGTTTGAGAAGCACTGCTCTGGGGTATGGAATTGAAGAAAGTCAGTTTTTTTAGTTTTTTCCTTTTTTTTCCGATAAAATGCATAGAAAATAAAGTAATTACTGAAAACAAGTATGCAAAAACAAAAAAAAAGGGTTAGATCATTTCGGTGTGATAAGCAGGGATAAAGTTATGGCCACATGAATGGGAGGAACGCTGACAGGGGAAAATGGCTCTTGGCAGTAAGGGTAAAATAGCCTGTGGGGTGAAGTTTTATCTTAAAGGAGTTATCCAGGCATTGTAAAGAAAATAAAGGCTACTTACCAGGGGCTTCCTCCAGCCCCAAGCTCCCAGGACCTCCCTCGCCGCACCTCTACGCGCAGCCATTCGCCGGAGCTCCGTCCCGGTCCCCGGCGATGACGTCAGAGCGACCTCCAGGTCGCTCTGTACTGCGCCTGCGCGAGCGGCGCTGTCAATCACCGCCACGTGGGCCGGAGCGGACCGCACAGGCCCACGTGGCGGTGATTGACAGCGCCGCTCGCGCAGGCGCAGTACAGAGCGACCTGGAGGTCGCTCTGACGTCATCGCCGGGGACCGGGACGGAGCTCCGGCGAACGGCTGCGCGCAGAGGTGCGGCGAGGGAGGTCCTGGGAGCTTGGGGCTGGAGGAAGCCCCCGGTAAGTAGCCTTTATTTTCTTTATAATGCCCGGATAACTCCTTTAACCACTAAGGCCCCATTCACACTTGAGCGGGAATCGCGTGATTCCCACTCAGTGCAAAACACTAGCGGTTTTTAAAAACTGCTAGCCTATGTAAGCCTATGGCAGTGTTCTCACTGTGGTTAGTGTTAACTGCAAACGTGTAACACTGCAGCGTTTTGCAGGCGATTCGCGTTTGCGATTAGCATGCATAGCATCGCTAATCGCGACCGCTCCAAAAACACTACAGTGTCCAGTGATTTTTCCGCGTTAATCATGGAAAAATCACTCCTTCAAAACGCTAGTGGTAATCGCCAGCATTTTGCGCTTTTAGCTGTGAATGGGGCCTTAGGGCTGATTCACACTGGAAGAGCTTTCTAAACGTGCCCTAGTTAAACCTGAACCTGAATCTAGCTCTAACCAAACTTTCACACTAACTCTAATTTGTCCTCCCTGACCCCAAAATTAGCAGCATATGCCTGATTAAAGGGAAGTTATTCATTTGGTACAATTTCTTTTTCTTTTCTTTTTTTTTTTGGTTGGGGGGGGGGTTTAACACATCTTAGAAGACTTAACATTTAGGAACATTAGGTTCACGCATGGTTCATGGCCTGGGGAAAGTCTAGGGCCCTAGAAGATGCTACACCCCACCCACCCATTACATGTTACAAAAAAAAGTCAGGTGACCATCAGTGTTGGGCAAAAACTGCTATCTTGCCTAGGGCCCCATTTCATCTTAATTCTTTTCTGCATGTAACACGTCACTTTAGGGTTCCTTGTATGCAAATCATTGCTCATTAAATAAGTGTGCACTTAAACATAAGAGTTACAACTTGCCTTAACGCTTTTTTTTTCTTGCAAATCAACTCCAGCATCTGATATCTGTTTCTCTTTGCAGCAGCATTCCTAAGGACATCTAAGGTTCGTCATAGACATGAGATGACAGTTGCTTGTTCCAGCTGTCTTCAGATAGATTGGAAGAAAGACAGAAGACTCTTATCATCCAAAGGTACTCATGGGGAAAAAAATCTATCAGACATTGGGTGAAGCAGGGCTTTTCGGAACCTGCCTCGAACCACGCAGCCTCGAAGCTTGGCGCAGCTATAGCAGTAATGCTAAATTCCGCGCATGGGGTAATTCTGGGATCCGGCGATTGCACGGAAACCAAATTACTACACACACACACCGAATTTGTGTGGCAGCAGTGTGAGCTGTCATTCGGTTCACCCTGCCCCGTAAAGCTCTGGTGCCAGGACGCCATATACACTCATTGGGAGTATCCAAGGAGAAGACACATGTTTAGTATCCTGCTTGCAGCCATGCCTCCATGTCATCAGATTTTATTTGCTCATTTAACAAGCATGGTAATGGAGATGGTAAGATTTCACAAATATTATACAACCAGATTGCTAGGTGTTGTAATGCCTGGTACACACCATGCAATTTTCCCATCAGATCGACGGGGCATTTCACATTATCCAGTAATTTTCAGCATGTCCAATCTGCTTATGATTAAGGCTTGTAGAGAGACAAAGTGTAGAGAAACCGAGAGCTCAATATAGTGTAGTATGTTAAGCATAAATGAAGTAAAGGTTATCGTGAGAAAATTATACTCACAAACATGGGTTACCACACAGGCAACCACAGTATAGGCAGGTGAGGAGATTAGACCTGTCCTCACTCAGGGATAAGAATTCGCTCTCTGTAGATGCGAAAGGGGGTAGATCACCCCTCCACCAGGGGTGGACACGGTATAGCAGTAGGAGAACAGAGGCGCCAGCAGGATAAAAGTGGATAAAAACTTTAAAATTTGCTGGGAGGAAGTGGTGGACTTACCTCCATAAAGCAGACACGAAAGACTGTCTGAATAGTAGTCACATTTATTAATTAGTACCCCAAAACAGTGCAACGCGTTTCGCAGGCCCAGCCCGCTTCATCAGGCAATAAAAATGGGGACAAGACAGAATTTCAGCAATAGCAGGTGTAGCGCCTCAGTCTACTGAGGCGCTACACCTGCTATTGCTGAAATTCTGTCTTGTCCCCATTTTTATTGCCTGATGAAGCGGGCTGGGCCTGCGAAACGCGTTGCACTGTTTTGGGGTACTAATTAATAAATGTGACTACTATTCAGACAGTCTTTCGTGTCTGCTTTATGGAGGTAAGTCCACCACTTCCTCCCAGCAAATTTTAAAGTTTTTATCCACTTTTATCCTGCTGGCGCCTCTGTTCTCCTACTGCTGCTTATGATTGAGAAAGCTCATGAGTTCTGTGGAGTACTGATCTCAAAATCGATCCCTTTCTTGATTGGAAGCAGGTCGGAAATGCTGGAAATTATCAAACAACAGGAAATGTCCTGTCGGTCTGATCTGAAAATTGCATGGTGTGTACTAGGAATAAAGGTAGCCATACACAATAATTTTTGCCCAGTCAATTCCGCTCTAATCAGAATTTATTCAGAGAGGAATTGATTTTTTCCATACACAGCAGAAGGATGTTCAACAGATTCCAGCAGGGAGTGTATTAAAAATCCATCAAACAGCAGGGTTGCACTGTGTAATGCAGTGCAATGCTATGGGCTACCAATCGATCACTGCTAATACCCTGCCTCCGATTGACCAAAATCTTCCACCCTGCCCACACACTGTACAACTTCCAATAGATTTCAGTATGACATTTATTGGAAATCGTCCTAGCGTAATCATTGCCTGCTGAGCTGTCCCCCAAGTCTATAAGTGTCCCCCCATGCCCGTTCTTAGTGTAAGGGAAGCACAGTGGCGTAATGGATAGCACACTCATCTTGCAGTGATGGGTCCCCAGTTTGATGCCCAGCCAGGGCACTATCTGCATGGAGTATGTATGTTCTCCATGTGTCTGCGTGGGGTTCCTCCTACATCTCAAAAACATACAGATAACTTAATTGGCTTCCCCCTAAAACCTGCCCTAGACTACAATGAACATTTGAGTATGGTAGGGATTAGATTGTGAGGGATGAGGGACAGTTAGTGACAAGACTATAAAAAACGTTGTAAATAAGGTTCCCCCCACCCTGTGCTGACGCAAATCCTGGCCTCCTCCGGTGTCTGGCATCACAGCAAATGCCGTTAGCCAGAAAAGGATTAAGATGAATTCGGACCCCAGTCAAGGTAGCAGTTTTTGCCCACCATAGATGGTCACCTGGCTTTTTTTTAGCAAGATTTGGTGGGGAGTAGCATCCACCAGGCTCAACAGACTCTCTCCGGGCCCTAGGCAGCTGCCCTGCACGCCTTGTGGATGATGCGGCTCTGCCTGTGCCATGTGACTTGGAGCATGTAGAGAAGTCTCAACATGCACCAGTGTCACGTGGAACATGCGCTCATGTCAGCCAGGAGCCGGCTGGCGGACAGGTGAGCCTTTAAAGAAATCCTGTAACTAAAAAAAAACTCCCGTAGGGGTACTCACCCTCCGGATCATATTGAGGCTTCCCCCGTCCTCCTCGGTCCCACAGCGGCGGCGATAAAGCTCCCGAACAGCGGGGATGTAAATATTTACCTTCCCAGTTCCAGCGCAGGCACAGCATCAGCTCTCCGCTTCGGAGATAGACGGAAATATCCGATTGCTGTCAGGTCGCTCTACTGCGCAGTAGAGCGGCCCCAACGGAGTCCGGCTATTTTCACCTACTGTATCTCCGTGCGGAAAGCCGCAACAGCGCCCCTGCTGGAGCCAGGAAAGGTAAATAAATCAGCGCTTATCAGTGCTTGTCAGGCTTGTCGAGGGAGGATTCTGGGACACTTCAGGGAAGCCAGCGCTGGACTGCCTGCAGCTACAGGGGAGGGGGAAGCTTCATTGGGACCCTGAGGCTTCCCCCTCCCGAGGTGAGTACCCCCCAGGGGGAACTTTTTTTTGTTACAGGTTCTGTTTAACACTGCACAGTAGTAAGGGACGGCATTTATACACTTGTGGGGGCACCTGCTGGAGGTCTGTCTATATGGCAATATAAGACGCTAAGATTTAATTTCATTCGATCCATTCAACTGATTTCTGTCACATATCGATTGAAACAATCAGGCAGCCATGTTGCAGTGCTGATTCTCTTCCGATTTAATTAAATTATCCAATCAGAAGGTTCACGGCCCACAATATTGAGTAATATATTAATATCCTAAAGGTGCCCATTAACAGGACAATTTTTTCATCAGATGCAGTCTTTCGACACACTTTTTACAATCATATGTAAATGAACGGTAATTATCAATTGTTCCCATAAACGGGTCAATTAGGGCTTTACTATCTTCAGATAGGTAGATCCAACTTTTGGATCGATTACATTATCTGGTCCCATCAGCCAAAGAATCGTTTTACATTGATTTTCACCACACACTATGCAGTTTTTTGTACAATTTGATAACAAAAAGTATGTCAAAGGTTGCATCTAATGAAAAAATTGTAGTGTTAATGTACACCTTAAAGCGGAAAATAACCCTGCATTTCAACTTTGCTCTAAAACATTATATGCAAAAAAAAATTTTTTTTACTAGACCAGCATTGTAAGGGTTAAACACAGAGGTTTAAATTTCCGTGGAGAGATATGCAGAAGTTCAGATTGTTACATTCTATTTAGTTAAATGTATCTATTGAGAAATGTTACACACTCTTTGGCTGTCCTCCAGCTCCTTCTCAGTCAGAGAGAGTGAGTCACATTCAACACTTAGATACATTTATGTAAACAAAATGTATCTATGTCAGCTTCAGATGCGTCTGCAGAAATCTCCAGGAACTTTAAAGCACTGTGTAACCCTTCCAATGCTGGTCTAGTAAAAAAAAATGCTGGTTGCAAAAAATATACTGTAAATAATGTTTTAGAGCAAAGTTGAAATGCAGGGTTATATTCCGCTTTAAAGGTGGCCACACATGATACAATAAAATTATCCAATTTTACGGCACTTCGATAAAGACGATCGTATGTCCCGAAAAATCTAAGCTTCTTTTTTTCTTATTCAAGCAAGAAATCTGATCGCTCTACCATTTTTATTCGATAAAAGTCTGTTGAGAGTGCTTGATTTTTCTAATCAATTTTTATGAAAATTGAATGGTATGTGGTAGATTGTCAATTTCCATATATATACTTATACAAGCAATTTTATAGAGTTTTCAATCATTTTTTTCATAATTGGTCAGATTTTTTAAATGTTACAATCTGTCAGAAAAATGTATTGCAATTCTTGAATTGAAAAGATATTTTAGAAATTGTACGGTGCGTGGCCACTTTATAAGTGGCCACAAGCCATACAATTTTTTAAATATCTGTTGAATTTAAGAAATGCAATCAATTTTTTCTGACTGATTGGAACATTTAAAAAATATGACCAATGTACCACACACGTATGTTCAATCTTTCCCCAATTATGATAAAAATCATTGGAAACTCTGACAAAATTGCTAGGGTGTGTATATTCATAAATTGACAATCTAACACACACCATACAATCTTTAGAAAGATTGAAGAAAAATATGGCATAAAAAAATCGAAAAAAAATGGAAATCCGATCGGATTTTCCAGCCGAATTAAAAAACAGTTCACAATTTTTTCGGGAGATCCGATCGTTTTTATCGAATTACCGTAAAATCGGATCATTTTATTGTATTGTGTGTGTCCACCTTTAGAGTGGAGAAGATTGTACAATCAAGATTGTATGGTGTATGCCTAGCTTAAGATATTACATCTTCACCTATTGAGTTTTCTGAAACTCTTTCACCAGAACATTGAAATTGGTGATTAATTTCAGCCAGCCACAACTCCTTTTCATAATGTGTACCGGGGCCCTGCGGTTTCTTCTTACGCCTCTGCGTTGTGTCTGTCTATCCATCACTTTCTTTACTGCATTATTTTTATGCCCGGGAAGGAGAATGTGAGCCGCAGAGTGCAGTGTTAACGTTCTATGTGCTTGGCTGGGAATATTCCAGTCTGGCTCAGTGCTAGCACTGTCTGCGAGCAGAAATGCATACTAAAAAGAATTCCCGGCATCTCTCTGTCAGCTTTTTAGTCCAATAAGGGAAGACACAGTCACTCAGCAGCACATGCTGCAGCCTCTGTAGGCTGGCTGCATTCTGAAGGATCAGGACATCTGCAGTTACAAGAAAGGCGTGCGGGGGCCTGGACACAGCCCCTCCTGTGCGGCCACTGCCTCGTACTGTACACAAATCCTATCGCAGGGTGTGCAGCTCTGCACCCACTTGCTGAGCTTTCTTCCTTCACACCCGACAGGATGGCCACAGGGAAAAATCACCAGCATGGCAAGTATAATGGATCCAAACCCAGCCCTTTATTATCTCCGGAATACACTGAGGAACTTCACGTTAAGATGTGCAAGAAGATCGCTCAACTAACTAAGGTAGGAAACCTCACGGCCAATGTGACTGATGGTCAGAGGTACAGGTTTTGTGGCGCTGTCATTTACTAATATTTATGAAAACTGGGTTATATTGTTTTTATGACACTGGGATTATCTTTACCTTTAGTAACACATCCTGCCTGTTGTTGTTTTTGTTATTATTATTAAGCTAACACTCCTCATAGCTAACACATTGGGAATCAGTCAGTCATCACAACATCAGTAGGGCTGACAGTCATCCCTGCCACAGTCATACACCCACCTTGATTAGTTAGCTAGCAACTGGGCTATTAGTGTAGCTGATGACTACAGCGTCGCTGCTGCGTCTCATGATCCGTGGCTGGAGAAACACATGAATGGGTATTTTTTTCAGCTGCTTCTGGCAATGTACTGATTGCTAAAACCAGCTTATTTCTCTTTTTTTATTCGCTCGTCATATTGATTGATAGGATGTTCGGTGTGTGTGTGTGTAGTACACAGGTTTATTTAATAATAGCACATTGGCAGGATCTGGGAGGATATGTTAGGTCACCCTGTACCTGTTATGAATTTGCAGTGCTCAGCACTATAGGAGTGATACATTCTGCTAGGATGCTGATTTAGTAAGGTTAGAGAACACTGGGGAGTGTTTACGTGATCCAGCCAATAGGCAGATTTTTTTTTTAAAAGTCTATGCTGCCATGGGGCAAAAGTTTATAACCTTCGCCTGGGTCATATCAGAATTGCTGAAGGTCACAGAATTAGCAAGTTTGACTGCAGTTCTATGAATATACCCTCAATGACCACCTTTTGTTTAATAAGTCCAGGTTCTCCTGGGATCATCATTACCCCTTTCCAATCTTATGTCGGACTATGTGTGACCTTTGCATTTTCCTCCATAGGACCAATGTCAGACATAGTCCGGCACAGGAAAACTTGCTGCTGCTAGATGGCGCTGTTGCAGGATAAAATCCGACACAACGTCACTTTGTACAGATCAAAGTGTCGGACTAAGTCCAATTTTTCGATTACTATGGGCGCTGCTGCTGCATCTAGCCTGGCTCGGCATTCTGATATGAATCAAAGTGTCAAACAAAGGTCAAAGCTTTTATGTTCTCCAGCACCATAGCGGGTGCTATGCAGGCCGCAGCAAAAATGGGTGTGGCCATAACCTGTAGCAAAGAAATGGGCGTGACCATGACCGGATGAGGGCGGAGCTAACTGTAATTTAAAGTGAACCCAAAGTGAGAGTGATATGGAGGCTGCCATATTTATTTCCTTTTAAACAATACTAGTTGCCTGGCAGCCCTGCTGAACTATTTGGCTGCAGTAGTGAACTGAATTACACCAGAAACAAGCATGCAGCTAATCTTGTCAGGTCTGACAATATTGTCAGAAACCCCTGACCTGCTGTATGCTTGTTCAGGGTCTATGGTTGAAAGAATTAGAGGCAGAGGACCAGCACGGCAGCCAGGCAACTGGTATTGCTTAAAAGGAGATACATATGGCAGCCTCAATATTATTCTCACCTTCGGGTTCCCTTTAAAAGTGCAACGCAAAGACAGTGGGCCCAAGTTTTGTTGACCCTTTCCCCAGAAAATTCACATAATTGTGCAGGTTTTCTCAAGGAAATACACATAATGAGAGCAGATTTGCCCCGAAAATACATTCAATCAAGTTGGCAGATTTGACCAAAAAACATGTTCAATCATGTGGAAGATTTGACCAGAAAACACATTCAATCATGTGGAAGATTTGACCAGAAAACACATTCAATCATGTGGCAGATTTGACCAGAAAATATGTTCAATCATGCGGCAGATTTTACCAGAAAATAGTTCAATCATGTCGGTAGATTTGACTAGAAAATACGTGCAATCATGTCGGCAGATTTGACTAGAAAATACGTGCAATCATGTCGGCAGATTTGACCAGAAAATACGTGCAATCATGTGAAAGATTTGACCAGAAAATACGTGCAATCATGTCGGCAGATTTGACCAGAAAATACGTGCAATCATGTGGAAGATTTGACCAGAAAATACGTGCAATCGTGTCGGCAGATTTGACCAGAAAATATGTGCAATCAAGTGGCAGATTTGACCAGAAAATACGTGCAATCATGTGGCAGATTTGACCAGAAAATACATGCAATCATGTGGCAGATTTGACCAGAAAACACATTCAATCATGTGGAAGATTTGACCAGAAAACACATTCAATCATGTGGCAGATTTGACCAGAAAATATGTTCAATCATGCGGCAGATTTTACCAGAAAATAGTTCAATCATGTCGGTAGATTTGACTAGAAAATACGTGCAATCATGTCTGCAGATTTGACTAGAAAATACGTGCAATCATGTCGGCAGATTTGACCAGAAAATACGTGCAATCATGTGGAAGATTTGACCAGAAAATACGTGCAATCATGTCGGCAGATTTGACCAGAAAATACGTGCAATCATGTGGCAGATTTGACCAGAAAATACATGCAATTATGTGGCAGATTTGACCAGAAAATACGTGCAATCTTTCGGCAGATTTGACCAGAAAATACGTGCAATCATGTGGCAGATTTGACCAGAAAATACGTGCAATCATGTGGCAGATTTGACCAGAAAATACGTGCAATCATGTGGCAGACCTGACCAGAACATACACCTGCTAATATAAATAAATAAAAAAACATTTACTCACCTACAGCAGACCTCCTGTCCCGGCCTCTGTCCGGCACGCAGCTCCCACGATCCTCTGCAGCCAGCAACTGAAACTCCCGCGCTGAGAGCAGGGCTACGGGAAAATGGCGCCCAAAGCCCTTCACTTCAGACTCAAAGTCTCCAGAGCAGGGCTTCGGACGCCATTTTACCGTAGCCCTGCTCTGCCGGAGCTGCGGGCTGCTGCTGCCGGTGAACTGACACGATGTCTATTAGACGCCGAAAGTCAGTTCACGCTGGGGGGTGCTTTAGGGGTGCTTGGAGAATTTTAGGGGGTGCTTCAGCACCCCCTGGCGCCGCCACTGTACCTACGTTATGCTAGCACGCATGCAAGGGGTGGAGCTACAGCGCACAACCTTCTGTTGGCCCCGCCCCCACCACAGATGCCAGTCACCTTCCTATAATGCAGGGAGGTACAGGCCCTCCAGATACCTGCCGCCACCGCAGATTCCCAATCACAAATGTCCCTTCAGCACACCAGAAAGAATTAAAGTGTAACTGTCGGCATACAATCAAAAATCAATTCTTTATTTTTATCTGGTAAACAAATAATAAGGATGCTAACCAGGCAATCCAAAAGTTAAAATCACTATTATTTTTCTTGTTGATAAATGATCATTCCCCAGTTTACCTGACTCTTATTTGGTACACACAAAATTTGATACACAAAAAGGAAGTTGCATGGAAGGAGGGGCATCCTGGGTTGTCCTTTTTTGCTTCTGTACATCCCCTCAGACTTAACTAATGCAGCCTGATTGGCTGAAGCCTCTTTTCCCCCTGTCTTCCCCTCCCTACACCTCTGTTCCTCTCTGATTGGCTCAATATTTCTCATGCTGAGACAATGCACTTTCAATAGTGATGGGCGGCAAATCAGGCAGAGGAGACTAATGCTGGGAATACACGGTTCGTTTTTGCCTTCGTTTAAACCTTCGTTTCGATTGTGCCTTTTGTCCTTTTCGATCCCGAAATAATCGGTCATATAGTTAATATCACCACCCACGGTTTCGTTTTTTTTTCCGATTCTGATGGTTTCGTTTTTCCAATGATCGAAGGCTGCAAAGAAACGAAACGAAAATCCCTTTTTACAGGGACGGACTAGCATAAACGAATATATAATCGATCTGAACAGCCATCAAGCCTACCAATGGCTCGATTAGATGGATAAAGAGAGATAATATCAAACATGTTCGATCACTAGTCGTTCGTTTTTGGGGTCTATTAATCGAAACTATAATGAGATTATGACTATTTTCACATACGTTTTCAACACTCGATTCGTTTACCGAACGAATCGAAGGTTTAAACGAAGGCAAAAACGAACCGTGTATTCCCAGCATTAGGGAGGAAATGACATCAGAATTGGCTTCAAAATAGCCACACTTAAAATGTGAAATGCTAAGAAGGATTTTCTCTTTTTTTACTGTAGGAAAATCACTAAACTCAAAACGTGGACAGTGCAATACATATGTTATGTAAGTAGAGCAAGTATTTATCTACTTATTGATGTGTTTATTTTTTCTGAGATAGTATGGGCTGACAGCTCCTCTTTAAGTACTGGGGGGAACATGAGTGATCGATAAATAGTGTAGAAAAGTGATAAGGCCCTAGTTCTTTCTCCCTTATTTTAAAGTGGACCTGAACTCAGAACTTCCTCTCTGCTTCATGAAAGCAGACAAAGGGTTAAAGTCAATGGTAACTGAATTTAAAAAAAAATGAAGTAGATACTCACCTAAGGAGAGGGAACACTTTGGGTCCCATAGAGACTTCCTGTTCTCCTCACGGATCCCCCGCTCCTGCGCTGTTTCCCCCGATAGCAATATGTGACTAAAATTAGTCAAATACTGCTCTTCCGCTGCTGAAGGAAGCTTCGGAAATCTCCAAGGATACTAAGTGCTCCTGAAGACGAGCGGCTCCGTACTGCGCCTGGGCGATCACGCTCTCTCGCGTGATTACGCATGCACCGTACAGAGCCGCCCATCTTGGGAAACCCCCGCGGCGAGGGATTCCAACTGGAAAGCTAGCGCTGCACCGAGGGCACTGGGAGATGAGTGGGAAAGCTCTACAGAACCTAGAGCCTTCCATCTTCTTAGGTAAGTATCTGCTTCATTCATGCTTTAACATCCTGTGTTTACAAATCAGCTGGTCTGCTGAGACAGCAGGCTGACACAGCTAAGAGATCAAATTACACTTGTGATTAGTTACAGATGAGGAGAATTTAGACAGGCTAAACTCTCTAAATACATACAGGGTGCATTTCTCTATGTTTTCCTTCTGTCCTGTGCAAGAGTTCAGGTCTACTTTAATGAATATGGTAAATTTGCATTAATTAGCAGTACCCAATGTATTCTGTATTGCACGTCTGTACTTTTTGCTAGTCTTAACGAACATACTAAAATATTCAAATTACCTGGCTAGCTTGATGGCTCTTATAATTCCATTTCCTGTTGAGATGTCATTTTACAGCCTCCCAAATGAGGCAGTCAGGAAGGGGACACAAGCCAGTCTTTTCCTGTCAGCCCAGATCACCTGACCCACCCCATCTCCTCCTTCTGCAGGTAAGACATTAAAGGTGCCCATACACCTGTTGATTTTCCACCAGATCGATCTTATTGCTTGCCTACACACTGCACACTGACTGAAACCTATTGGAAATTTCACTAGCGCGAGTCTATTAATTATCAGCGCGGGCCATTTTGGTGCAAAAAAGATGCTCAACCTGCTCCTCTACAAAACTCTGGGCCCATGCTGATTACTATTCCCCCTCTGAGCTGTCGCAACTTGTGTGGACACGTAACTCGGGCACCGGCTATTGCCGGAGGCTGATTTACCCATTTCTTTACTAATTTGTGCTGCGTCTGGCTGAAACTCTGGGCGCTCAAATCAGGCATGCAGAGATGTCGCCCAAACGATCGCCGCAGCGCTGCGCCGAAATCAGCTGCCTTGCCTATTCCTGCCACATGCCGGGCCACCCCACAAGTGTTGCTAACCACAAAGAGATCATCTAAGCAGCAGAAGGAGGAGGGCAGTGGGTGGCTCTGATTTCAGCAGCCAGAACTGCCGCCTGGCTGGGAAACCTCTATTCTCCTGACAGCTACTGGCTTTTTATGAATAAATCCTCGGCCATGTGACTGAGTTTCTGGAATATCTGCATCAGCACTGCTGGATAGTGCTAACAATCAAAAATTTGGGAGGGTAAAGTGGGGCTTTAACCACTTCTCCTCCGGGACGAGTAACCCGGTACGAGTAACTATGTCCCTGCAAAATCCCATATCTCCATGCAGTGACGTAGCAACTACACTTTTTTAATATGTATGTCAAGTGGGTATATTACTGTTACTTTATAAATTATAGGCTTATAATTAGGGATGGACTGCACTTTTATTTACAAATAAAATATCGTTGATATACATTGTACAAGGGAAAATGTTAAAAGTTGCAATAACTGGGCAAATATGGGAAAATAAAATGTGTGGGTTTTAATTACGATAGCATGTATTATTTTAAAACTATAATGGCCGAAAACTGAAAAATAATACATTTTTGCCATTTTTTTTCTGGCTTTTTCCTGTTAAAATGCAGTTAGAATAAGATAATTCTTAGAAAAACGTACCCCCAAAGAAAACCTAATTGGTGGCGGAAAAAAGAAGATAGTTTTGTTGTGATAAGTAGTAATAAAGTTATAGGAGAATGAATGGAAGGAGCACTGACAGTTGAAATTTGATCTGGTTTTTTAAGGGGAAGACCCTTGGAGGTGAAGTTAAAGGGAACCTAAACTGAGGAGGATGCAGATTTTTCCTTTTAAAATAATACCAGTTGCCTGACTCTGCTGCTGATCCTGTGTCTCTAATACTTTTTAGCCACAGCCCCTGAACAAGCATGCAGATCAGGTGCTCTGACTAAAGTCAGACTGGATTAGCTGCATGCTTGTTTCAGGTGTGTGATTTAGCTACCACTGCAACCAAAGAGATCAGCAGGACTGCCAGGCAACTGGTATTGTTTAACAGGAAACATCCATATCCCTCTCGGTTTAGGTTCCCTTTAAAGGTGGGGTCATAACCTTATAGTTGGCTACTTTGAAAATGGAGCATGCCATAGCCTACAATGGAGAACGGTGCTGTTTGCTTCATTTTATTTGCCAGTTCACCACAAATTGCCACTTTAAGAAGTAGCGATGCACAGTCACAATGCAAGTCAATGGGCAAATGCATATATTTTCTAGCGACAAGTAGTGTTTGCAATTGGCAATCCATTAGTGTGTCCACATGAATAAAGCAACAGGACGTTAGTTTAGTGTAATTACTGTATGGCAATTACTGCAATGATTTCCAGGGATCTAAATCTGATCGCCCTTTTAGAAACTTGATAACCATTTTCTGATCTACTAAATGGACACCAAGTACATGCATGTGGTTTCAATACACTAAAACACTGATTCAATAAGCTGGTGGCAAGTTTAATTCTGTTTGAACCTAGTCGTCAGTTGCTGATATTTGCCACCAAATAACAGAGACTTACAAAAACTGGTCTTCCTATATTATCCTCTTTCTTTTAGTAGATCAGCCCCAAGTGCTACTACAGTTTGCAGAGGCATACGTGTAAAAATGGCACCAGGAAATTTGGGCTCAGGGTGTAGCTGAAAAAATATCTTACCCTACTCCTTCAAAAGTCCTGGTAGCGTTAATTACTGTTCCCACACCAGGCTGCCATGGACACCAGAGAAAGACATACAGTAATTCGGCTGCCAGCCATTTTTGCTGGCAAAATTATGGTAATTTCACTGGCACCCAAATCACCTTTTGAGCGACGCTATAGCCACAGTTCACATTATGGCCTTTGGCGGCGCATGGTGCGCCCCAATTTCCCGATGCCTATTTGCTCAGCATCATTGCAGATTGTTCCTTACCTGTTTAAAGGATAACTGTAACAAGATGGATCGTTTGTGGCAGTACATCTATGCACCGCCAGAAGCCTGTTCCCGTCTCAGGGGCGTAGATATATGCCTCCTGCCGCTGATCGCTCCCGCGCGTGTTCTCGCTGCTGTTTCTTAGAGGAACATCAATGAATGGGAACACAGTTCCCAATCATTGATCTAAGTCCCCTTGTCAATGATTGCGGGCATCAATGAGATGCCTACGGTCATTGTAACAAACTTAATTACACATGCACGCATTACTTCCTGTTCGCGTACTATTAGTATGCAGCAGGAAGAAAGTGTGAGAACATCTTGTGGCCAAATAGCACAAGCAGCTCCATGCTACTGTGCAGACGCGAGATATCCTGTGCATGCTCAGTATGGTTGCGCTCCATGCACAGGAGCCTGGCCGCAAACTTCTAGATGGTCCTGCATACAGCAGTGGTGTCGAGGAGGATGTGGAAAACCTCTGGAGAATCCAGAGGCCTTCCTCTACAGAGGGAAGTATCTGACTTTTGTGTTTGTAAAAGTCACAGGTTTGCTTTAAAGTGTACCTGTCACAATAAAGTAAAAAGATTTATACTTACCTGGCTTCCTCCAACCCCCTGTAGTCCGCCTGCTGCCTTGCTGTCCTCCTAGTCCCCTCTGTTTAGTCAATGTTAGGCCTGGTAAAGTTCCTGACTGAGGGAGTTCATTCAGACTGTAACTGTGCTTGCGCAGCATGCTCCCAGCTACTGCAGCGCTATAGGGGGTTGGGTCCGATTGGGACCACACATACACTGTGGCCCGCAACCTGTCTGGATGACGGACTTTACAGCATACACAATGACCTCAATTCACTAAGCAGTTTCGACTAGTCTACTGATGGTTTTTAGTCTACTGATGGTTTGGTGTAATGTTTTAGACCTGTTTTTAGACCTCGTCTAAAACATTCGGTAATTAGGTCGGCAAAACGGGAAATGATCAAAAGATGCAATTCACAAAGGCAAACAAGGAGTAACCACGCCCACTTTTTCTGATAAAAATTAGACCAGCTGATTTCTGTCTGTAAAGTAATTCTGTGAGGTATTTTAGATGTGAGGATAGAACCTTTTGAATTAATTATGCAGGAGTTTAATTGTATCCAGAGGAGAACTCATCAGAGAAGGATGTCAGTCATAGCTACTTGTTTGTGAATTGCATATTTTGATAATTTCCCCTGCTTTACTGACCTAATTACCGAATGTTTTAGACCAGGTCTAAAAACAGGTCTAAAACATTGGGCAATTATTAGTGAATCCCTTTTGATGCAACTGATTTACACCAAACCATCAGTAGACTAAAAACCATCAGTAGACTAGTCTAAACTGCTTAGTAAATTGAGGCCATAGAAGAAAACTGGAAAGGTACAGAGGGAGCTGATGGACTACAGGGGGCTGGAGAAAGCCCCAGGTAAGTATAAATCCTTTATCTTTCATTGTCTCAGGTTAACTTTAATTACAGTAGCATTTTACTTTTAAAGGAAAATAATGATAATGCAGGATTTAAGGGATAATCTGAGGGAAATCCATATTTATTCAAAAACAGAAACCAGCCCTCATCTTATAATATCCTTCATATGCGTTTATCTTGTTCAATGCTAAAAATTGTCTCCGCTCTTCCAGCAGCAGAATCGTATTCCTATGCTTGTACGTATCCTTAAAAATAACGACATTGCTTTTTCTTCTGGAAAATTAAGTTAAACATTAGACACAAATGCACACAGTTTAAATAATTTAAACTGGCGCAGAGACATTGCAGAAGAATGTGTCAGGTAAAATAAAAAGACTGCTGAACTGCTAAAATATTCCCTCATAGGATATAAAAATAATAAAAATGATCTAGGAAGACTAGTGAGGAGCATATTCTGGACTGATAATAAGAAGCCGCACAGAGCATATACCTCACACAGAAAGCTAAAAGTGTCAAGCTTGCATGGTGGGGTAATTAATATTTATATCAGACATGCACAGTCTGTGAACCAGCAACAGGAAATGCATGCTGGGATTTGTAGTTCCTCACTACCTGGAGAGTGCTGCAGATTCTTCATCCTTGGCGCCTAATGTATATCACTAATGATTTTTATAAGTATTTTTTTCTTTATGGCCTACTAAAAAAAAAAGATGATCAATAACTGCAGCTAATCCAGTTTTACCAGACATTAATGCTGTGAGCACACTTGCATCCGCGATTTTGCAGGCATTTTCAAGGTTTGCCAGCACTTGTTCTAAATTTGCATTTGCAACTGTGCTTCGATTTTCTATGATTGCGTAGTGTAGTTTGCCTTCTTAAACAGAAGGTATTTGCTATAACTTAGCTTTAAGTGACTGTGCTCTCCCACAATGCATCACACTTGAATATGCAAATGATCGCTTTATGCCCCTGAATCCAGGCTTGCATCCAGAACCGCTGTTGTCCGTTCGGGACCACGCGTGCGCAGTGGCCCGCAACCCATCTGGATCACGGATAATTTGCATATTCAGTAGTGATGCATTGTGGGAAACCACAGCCGCTCATTTTATCAGAAATGCATTAATTATCGAAAATCTGTAACAAGAAAAAGTTCCCCTGGGGGTTACTCACCTCGGGTGGGGGAAGCCTCCGGATCCTACCGAGGCTTCCCCCCTCCTCCTGTGTCCCACGGAGACAGCAAAAAAGCTCCCGGAGCGGTGGAGATGTAAATATTTACCTTCCCGGCTCCAGCGCAGGCGCAGTATCGGCTCTCCACTCGGATATAGTTGCTGTTGGGGCGCTCTACTGCACAGGCGTAAGTTTCCTGCACCTGCGCAGTAGAGCAAACCCAACAGAGATCGGCTGTTTCTGCCTATCTCCGTGCTGAGAGCCGCAACAGCGCCCCTGCTGGAGCCAAGGTAGGTACATATATTAAGGCTTGTCGAGCCAGGATTGCGGGACGTTTCAGGGAAGCCAGCTCTGGACTGCCTGCAGCTACAGGGGAGGGGGAAGCCTCATTGGGACCCTGAGGCTTCCCCCTCCCGAGGTGAGTACCCCCCAGGTGAACTTTTTTTTGTTACTGAGTCTCTTTAAGGAGGCAAATTACACTGAGCATTGCTTTTTAGTAGAAGGGCTTTTCGATCTCTTTTAGTCCCTGTTACTTAACTAGTAGCTGCTTAGGTATTCTGTTATACTGGCCCAAGCCCTATCACATAGAGTCATATCAATCCCTGCCATGCACTGAGGAGGAACAACAGTCCGAAACAGGCAGTCTGCATGTTGTTTTGATGTGGTTCTGTAAATTTTATAAGCTATAGGCTTGCTATACACCAGCAGTTCTGGATGTAAGCCTGGCTTCAGGGGTATAACGAGATCATTTACATATTCAGAAGTGATGTATTGTGGGGGACAACAGTCGCTCACTTAAAGTGGAACCGAAATTAAAAACTAACTATAACAAGTAACTTGTCTATGTATCTTATCTAAAGTTTAGAAAGTTTACACAGCAAATCTAGCTGCATCAGCTTTAACAGTATATAATTATTTCTACCTGTGATACAATGAGAGCAGCCATTTTCTGCTTGTCATCACACAGGCAAGCTGCTCTGCATCTCCTCCTCCCTTGCCTCTGACATCTCTGGCTGGTAATGCCTCCTCCTCCACAGACTGAGCTCCCATGAGCCCTTGCTACATGGGAATCAGAATGCCTTGGCACTGGAGAAACCGTGGGCAAGGCTTGTTTAGTTTTATAGGGAATTAGGGTATTAACACAAAAAATAAGTATTTAGCTTGAGGAATGCCCTATAAACTATATGTAAGGGGCACAATTATGACATGTGTAAAAGTTTATCTCGGAACTACTTTAACTACTAGCCGAACGCATCATGCCAATGGACATAGTGCTGGGGCTCTGTTTTGCTGGAGATCATACGCAGGCTTCGCGCACACCCCCTGCTTGGTGGGCGGAGCGGCTCTCCACCTTCAGTCTCCGAGCGGCCGCTCAAAAGACTGTTAGACGGCGAAACCGCCGTCTATTTACCTGTACAGCGCTGCAATCTACAGCAGCGCTGTACTGGGGACAGCCGTGTGGCACGGCTGTCCCCCTGTGTCCCACAGGAGCGATCCGCTGTGATAGGCTGGCCAGGGGAGGGAGGGAGGGTAAGGGGGAAAAAATACACATATTTATTAATTAAAAAAATACAATAAATATTTATTAAAAAAACAAACAAACCTGGGGGCGATCAGACCCCACCAACAGAGCTCTCTTTCAGATTGTGTTGAAGTGGATTGCAATTAGAAACGCATGCATCTTTTGGGACGGAGCAGAAAGCTCTCTGATTTTAAAATGTGACTAACGTGAAATGCAAAGTATATGCAATTCCCGAAAGGGCCATTCAAATAAATGGCTTGTATGGCAAAACATGCACAATTCTGATAACTGTGCTGAGTTTACACCGTCAAGTGGTTCTGCTTTTTTTCTTTCAGTTGCTATACGTTTTCATCCAGTTTTCTAGGTATTGGGTACACAACGGACAAAAAAATGCTGCAGAGAATTCAGCTATAACACATAGATGTGAACTGACCATAGGGAAACATGGAAAATGCCATCTCATGCACTGTGCATCAGTTGTTCGTGGCAGTGTGGCTGACAGCAACTGATACGTAAACCAGCCCTTACTGTCCTGGTAGTCCTGTCATTCACTGGCATCATCTACCAGTTTCCACTGCTGAGTAAATAGCTGCTGAAACAGTGGTCAGTACTTTTCATTCTGGAATAGCAGAGCGGATATTTTATCTCAGTTTTAAACCCAAGAACAGGAAATTTGCTATCTTGTCAGGCAACCAAATAGCCAAAACACCACCAAAATAAACTGTAAGGCCTAGTGCACACCAGAGCGGTTCTGCTGCGGTTTGCGATCCGCTTGCGGGTGCGGATCCGCTAGGGTAATGTATTTCAATGGGCTGGTGCTTACCAGAGCGGGAGGCGTTTTGCAGAAACGCATACTCCCGGGCTGCTGCAGATTTTGGATTGCGGATGCGTTTCTGCCTCAATGTTAAGTATAGGAAAAACGCAAACAGCACTTCAGAGCAGTTTGCCAGGCGTTTTTTGTTACAGTAGCTGTTCAGTAACAGCTTTACTGTAACAATACATGAAATCTACTACAACAAAATCGCTTCACAAAACCGCAAAATGCTAGCTGAAACGCTACAGAAAAAGAAGAAAAAGCGTTTCAAAATCTGCTAGCATTTTGCGGATCTGCTAGCGGTTTTTGGTGTGCACCAGGCCAAAAATGGGTTATTTGCTTCCCTTTGCCCTTTCTACCTGTTCATGAGAATTAACAGTAACTCTTTTCTGACAAAACCCCTGTCCATGCATCTCCCTGTGTCCGTGCATCTGTTGTGCCTGGCGGTGTTGCACGGCACACGGGAGGACAGCAGTGGGGATGGGCGCACAAGGCCCAGTGTTGCCAACCATCAGTAAATTTACTGACAGACAGTAAAAAAGTCAACAAATCTGGGCTGTCAGTAAAGTCCATAATGAAAAACTTTGTGGTGTCAGTAAAAAAAACCTCTCTCTATCCCACTTACTGCTTAGTTATCAGTTCATGTATCACTGTACACTGCTCTAGCTAAAGGTGGCCATACATCTGTAGACTCGGCGGCTGATCGACCATCAGATAAGACAATTATTTTTGATATCATAAAAATTGGTGCCACCAAGAACATGCCTTATTGACATTCAAATCAATTTCGGGCCGAAATTGGTTGCATGTATCAATCGGACATACTGGAAAACATCAGGTTGGCATGCTCGATTAGGTGTGCAGCGGTAAGGGCAGCGATAATCGAGATCAAAAGTGACGGAAACCCCTGGTCTCATCCCCCAAATGTAAATGTATCAAAGCCCCCCCCCTTCCCCAGATGCCGTGCATTAATACTTCACCTGTCCGGTGTCCGCCACTGCACTCTTCTTCCTTTTTTCGTGCCCCACATGGTTGCCGGTGTATTGCACGTAGGGCGCATGTGTGATATCTTTCATTTAATTTCAGTAATATTAGATGTCAGTAAAAAAAAGTGTTCTGTCAGTAAATTTTTTGTGCTTTGTCAGTAAAAATGTATTTCCAAGGTTGGCAACACTGACAATGCCTTGTGTGCGAGAGTTGTGACCGTATGCATGTAAGTCACGCCCATGTGCATGCATGGGTCTCATCAGTGCGCATGTTGCAGGTGGGTTACGGTTGTGGCTTAGTGCCCGTTTTTAACAGATGGGCCTTTCTACAAATACCAGTATAATAAAAAAAAGAAGCCAACTCTGTACAAAACAGTTTATAAAAATAAATACACAAATTTTAAAAGTATTTTTATTAAAATCCAACATTGTCAGTACAGAAGAGCATTGTGATTAAACAGGTTACGGGCATGAGCCTACAGAGTGATTCTTCATAAAGATGGATGCCATTACTGTACTACCATTTTATTTTGTTGGACTGATGTATTACATTATATATATTCTCAATATTTGTGCTATTAAAAGGAACATTGTATGTGACATTTTTCTTATAATAAATAACGTGATGAATAGAATTGCTTTTTTTTTTTTTTTTACAATACTCATTTATAAATTGTTTAGTCAGTGTAAAATCTTTCCTCTCTCTGATTTATATTCTAAAGTGTATCACTGGTGGTGACTTCTTTAGTCCTGCCAGGCGATCTCTGTGGAATGTTTTCTTACTGAGAGGTCTATGCACAGAGGAAGATACTGCTTGCTTGGCAGTAGCAAACAGTCGTTATTTCCTACAATGCAACGAGGTTCACAGACAGCGAACTGTAAGGGCCATGGCCTTGACTTCAAACTGGGAGGAGTTTCACCACAATATCCGCCATACAGATGTCCCTGATGATCTAGAAACAAGCAAAACAAAGCAATCTGGATCATGGGATCCAGTGATGGGTCATGGAAAAATGGTGTAAATAGACCCCATTGGTCAATATATGTAACTTATACACACTCAAGAAAAGGGGACCAATGTGGATCAAACTATAATCAATAATTGATTGGTAGATAATATATGATCCACACATATATTGCAAAAATACCAAATGACGTTATTGAGGTCAAGAAATACATACCAACAACAATAAAAACAATTAAAAATGGATAAAAGCTCCCAATTAAAACCAAGGGTAATTGGTAATCCTACTCCTAGAGTCCTAGTGTAAATAAAAAATATTAATAATTACAGCAATAACATCAATGAATTCCCAGTAGGTTTAAAAATATTGTGTCAAAAAGTAGTGAAAAAATGTGCAATCACAAAAGGTTCTAGTGTGAACCTGATCAAACAAAAAGACAGGTATCGCTACCTACTAAAGTGACTAGAGTGCTCAAAAATTACCGGTAATGTATGAAAAACTAAATATATGGTGCAAAACGTTTGTTCACACACACACCTACATAAAGACGGTCACAGCCTGATGTGACCAATAATATAAGCAGTGTGTGTGGAGCTGCGTGCATATGAAACTCCGCAGAACAAAAACTGCGGAGATGCACATGCACACACAGCACACACAATGCTAAGTGCAAAAAGCAATGATGCAATGTACGGGGTACAGTAAACCCAAATGTATCAAAGTGGTATCGGTGCCAAAGGAGGTTTGAATCAATAAAACTGCCTTACCAGGAAGCCTAGGAGAGGAGATTGGGAGCAGGACGCCTGATGCGGTCGCAGCCCAGCTGCTTCTGAAGGAGGCTAAGTGGGTATGCATCGGACTAGCCTAAATATTCTTATTGGATCCTGATGATCTAATCAAGAAAAGGTAAAGATTTCTTTTGGGAAAGAGAGTATTGGCTACCAAGTGGGATGAAGTTCGATCCTAGGTTAAAGTTCCTCTTTAAAGGATTCTGTCGCGAAAAGTACATTTCTTCCAGAGTAAAATGAGCCATAAATTACTTTTCCCCTATGTTGCTGTCACTTACTGTAAGTAGTAGAAATCTCACATTACTGACAGATTTTGGACTAGCCCATCTTCTCATGGGGGGTTTCTCAGGGTTTTCTTTTCTTTTTAAAAGCTCTTAGTCAATGGCAGTTGCTCCGTTCAACTGCCAAAAAAGTGTGCAGCGAGCAGGGAGGCTGGGCAGCATCTTTGTATAAATCTTTTTCAGGGAATGTCTTTATAAAGAATAAAGGCCATGCTGAGAATCCCCTATGGAGAGATGGACTAACCCAAAATCTGTCGGTAATGTCAGATTTCTAATACTTACTGTAATGCTAGGTACACACGATACAATTTTCTGTTAGATTTCTTGACAGATCGATTATATCCAACCTGTCTGATGTAGATCGATTTTCTGATCGATTTACCATAGCAATGAACAGAAAATCGATTGGAAAATTGATCAAAATCAGATCGGACAGGTTGGATAAAATCGATCTGTCAAGAAGTCTAACAGAAAATTGTATCGTGTGTACCTAGCATAAGTGACAGCAACATAGGAGAAAAGTAATTTATGGCTTATTTTACTCTAGAAGAAATTAACTTTTTATTTGTATGTGTTTTAAAGAGAACCCGAGGTGGGGTTCTGACAATGCTATCCGCATCCAGAGGCTGGGTCTGCCTATACTGCCTAGCCTCTGTTGCTATCCAGATTCCCCCAAGCGCCCCCCCCTGTGCTCTGCTATCCCCCATAAATCACAGCCGTGCTGTGTGGGCTGTGTTTACCTATGTACTGTCAGTCTCGGCGCTCCCCCCGCCTCATGTATAGCTCCGGTCCCCGCCCGCGTCCCTTCCCTCCAATCAGCGGGGAGGGAAGGGACGCGGGCGGGGACCGGAGCTATGCGGGGGGAGAGACTGACAGTACATAGGTAAACACAGCCCGCTGCGACACGCTGCGTGTCGACAGCGCGGCTGTGATTTATGGGGGATAGCAGAGCGCAGGGGGGCTTAGGGGGGATCTGGATAGCAACAGAGGCTGGGCAGTTTAGGCAGACCCAGCCTCTGTATGCGGATAGCATTGTCAGAACCCCACCTCGGGTTTTCTTTACATTTTAAGATTTTCGCAACAGTTCCTCTTTAAGCACTCATCTTTCCTCACAATGTAAATCTAAGGAACTGGGGGAGGGGCAGCATATGTATAGCCAGTCTCCTGGATGGTACAGGTGGACACTTGAAGGAGGAGGTCATATGACCTCCAAGTTGAGGACCCCATTATGAGGGTCGTTTTGGGCATAGAGGGGAGGTAGTAGTATGGTCCACCTATTGAGAAGGGTATGCAAAAGCTAAAAAAAAAATATTGGGCAGGTTTGTTGATTAAAACACAAGATCCTGGTGGAATGCGAGGCTGAAAAAAATGCAGCAGTGAGCACATCCAATTTCAGTTTGTTTACCTTCTGTCTCTAATGTCCCAGAGGCAAACTCGCCAGTAATTTACACATATATTATAACCTTACCACTAATATCACATAAACGCTCCTCTGAGTCTTCCGGAGCGATGACATTCTCCGTACACTTGATTCACCGGAACATTTTAATTTGGATACTACCAGAGTTATAAAAAGAGCCCTTAATGAAATCATTATGAAGATTCCCCATAGAAAGCTGGCTTAGTTATAATGCAGAGATGGTACAATGTCACCCCTGAGTTCTTCTACAAAAGATCTTAGCTACTCAGCCAAGTTTATAATATATCACTGCGTGAAATTTCTCTTTCATCCTGGTAGAAGAATGACGTGTCAAAAAAGAACATGATTTAAAAAAAAATACTGTTTTGACAAATCTATAAATGTATCTCTGAAGCATGATCTGTACAGGATGACACGCTGCCAGAAAACTAGTAATTATCTCATTATTTCCCTTCAGTGGACAGAGCTTCTTAAAGTGGACCTAAACCCGGGAATCAAACCTAGTGCACATATTTAACATTCAGCAGCACTAGCTGCTGTCCAGCTCCTGTTTAGTAATTTTCCTTATCTTTTATGTTGAAAAGGCTAAAGATTTCTGGCTGGGTACAGTTGCAAGAGGCACCCTAGAAATACCACCTGAGGTCTTCTAGTATTATGCCACAATCACCCCTGCCACAGCTGGATAGAGCCTTGCATCCAATAGTCAATTACAATAATGTGCCACAGCGCTGGAGATCAAACTCTTCAAAAGCAACAGCACATTTCACTCCAAGGATCCCTCCACAGTACAGTCACAACCTGTTTGTGCATTTACAGTGCAAAGATCAATTAGGGTGGCTTCCATGTAATGTATCAACTTTATTCCAGTTAAAATCAGGTGACCCCGGAAGACGGCGAGACGCCGAAAACAGTTGGGACAAGAGCTAGCAGGGTTTGCTGATTGCCAGGCAAAGGGACTAGTACCACTTCAGTGGGAAGCGTTATACACCAGTGAGGGTCCTAAGTGGATTAGGACCCTCATAACATGAGTGAACCCTTTCTTGTCCTTGACTGATTTTTAACTGTATCCACGTAGAAGTAAACATGTCAAGGCTTCATAGGAGCTGTGAATAGCTTGTTTTCATCCCGGGCAAACCACCATCACTTACCAATATTGCTGCAAGGTAATCTAGAAAAAAGTTGTGTATCCCGGATCTCCCCCAATTTGAATAGTATCCAGAGAAAGCTGGGCAGCTTGTTCGATCAGATAAACGTACTTAAATTCTAATAAAGGTTTTTAAAGCAGGGCTGGTCACTTCCAAAATATATTTGTAAACTATGGGAGATAATTTTAAACAGGTTTATCCTACCTATCCAAGAAAAAGAAAGCTTATCCGGAATTGTGCACTGGTCAGAAAACTTTTGAACCACCAAGGCAAAGTTAAGAGAGATACCATTTGTGATGTTAGAACCACCACTACCGCCAAATATTTTATTTATCCACCTAAACCGGAGGACATTGCAGAGAGAGATCAGGAGTACTGGGACTAGTGGTAGAGTAAGAGGCCTATCTCAATTTATCTGCAGACTTGAAAACTTCCCAAATTCATTTATAAGAAGAGGGATATGGGGGATATCGTATGTATTTCCTTTCAAACACTACAAGTTGCCTGGTGGTCTGCTGATCCTCTGTCTCCAATACTTTTAGCGGTATACCATGAACAATCATGCAGTTCAGATGTTTGACTGAAGTTTGATTAGATTTGCCGCCTTGTTTTAGGTCAGTAATTCAGTTACTACTGATGCATGAAAGATCAGCAGGACGCCAGGCAACTGGTATTGCTTAGAAGGAAATAAATATGGCAGCCTCCATATCCTTCTCATTTCAGGTGTTTGTTGAGGGCTGCTTGGAGTGAGGTCCAGGCATCTCTGGTAGGAGGGTGATGTCTGCATTCTGTGAAGCCCCATCTACACGGAGGGACATTGTAGCGATCCGGCGGCTCGATTAGCCGCCGGATCGCCTCTTCCGCGTGTCCGCCGCGTCCCCGCTCGCCGGGCGTGCGCCGCATTCGATTCCCCGCTCGTGCCCGCTCGTCCCCGCCGGCGCCGCTTATCTCCCGCACGATTCCCTGCCATTGTCCCCTCGCGGGGATCAAGCAGGGAATCGGCGGTACGGAGATCCGTCCTGTCGGATCTTATCAATCGAGCCGCATCAGCGGCTCGATTGATAAGCAGCATCGCGGCCGCATCTACTCGTGTAGATGCGGCTTGAGACCTCTTGTTCCAACTTCCTTTTCAACAACACCATTGGGTCCAGGGTAAACAGAAAGAACAATGGAGTTAGAGGGCAACCCACGCCACCATGCTCCTATACATCAGTTTAATCAACTCTACACCAAATCTAGAGAGCAATTCCCAAAGATCCTGCCACTCCTTAGAGTAACGCAAGATGCGACTTTTCCCTTCTGTGTAAAACTAGCCTCAGTCTTGGAGCAATTTTCCCACTTGACATCTGACCAGGTGAGGTAGGAAATTCAAAGAGGACACATCAGTAAAAATCCAAAACAGAGTCTAACTTCTTACTACACTATCCAATGCTAGAATGTTTTCAAGTGTCTTAGGGATGAGCAGAAAATTGTCTTACAGAAAAGCTTTATGCAGCTATTGTCTCTTTATGACATAATTTGTATCTTAAAGTGTCAGATATGCTTTGCCAGTACCACAGTATATTTCCATTACTTATTATGTGCCGTTGGTCCTGCTGCCTGTCTTATCTGCTACAAGAGAGGTACCATCTTGCTTGTGTCCAATTATCCAGTCCATGCACTGCAACTTTGGTAAATTGGTCCGTATACTTTTCATCTGTCTGCACAGTGATGCTATCCTGTTACTGGAACTTCATACGTTTTTATTTATCAGTCCATTATTATCAGTTACGGATTTACAGATACATCATTTGGCAGCAGAGGACTTTTTTGGGTGAAGTCAATATCAGTATGCAGTTGTGTTCAAAAAGTTATGTTCTAGTGAAATGTGCGGTTAAATGTAAATTAAGAATTTGGTGCACAGTGATGTCAAGAAAAAAGTACTTGCTTCAATCTTGGTTTCCACCAGAATTACATAGTTTCCACATTGAATTGTTTCTGATATTTAAACAAAATGAGATATTTGAAAAAAACACACACACACACAATACTGTTTAATTGGTAGCAGGAAAAAAGGGCGCCGGCTGAGGGTGGACGAAAAGGGCGCTGCCATAGACTTTAATGCAATTATCATTAATACGGCGAAAAAAGCAGAAAAAAAGGGCTCCGTGATAAATAGCTTTAACACCATTAGAACATTAACGTTTTTGAAGTATGTTATCGTTTTAAAAGCTTGCAACGTTATAGTTTTTGTCATATTATTTTGTTTATATTTACAAATTTTACATTATCAAAAATATTATCGTTACTATGTGTAAAAGGGTGATTCTGCAGAGAGAGTGGTTAGGGTTAGGCACCACCAGGGGGGGTGGTTAGGGTTAGGCACCACCAGGGGGGTGGTTAGGGTTAGGCACCACCGGGGAGAGGGGGGTGGTTAGGCACCACCATGGGGGTGGTTAGGGTTAGGCACCACCCGGGGTTGGTTAGGGTTAGGCACCACCGGGGGGTGGTTAGGATTAGGCGCCACCAGGGGAGTGGTTAGTTTTAGGCACCACCAGGGGAGGGTTCTGTGTGAGGGTAGGGTTGGGTTAAGCGGTATTGTTGATTTACGTAATGATATTTAATGTTAATATATTTTCGTTATTATTTCTCATCTGTTTTTACAACGGTATTTATCGTTAACAAAGCTTGACAACGATGTTGTAACGATCGGTGGGCGCAGAGAGTATCTGATTACCGGTGATCTGCAGTATCACCGGAAATACAGATATATATACCAGATTATAAGTGATCTGCAGTCTCACCGATAATCCGATATACAAACTAACCTCTGTTCACCTGAGTAGAGTGTAGTGTTTGGTGTAACTGTAACACTTAGAGGACAAGGCCTCAATGCAGCAAGGAGTACTGCACAGATTCCTTCCGCAGACCTGAGCTCTCCAAGACGGGAGGAGTCAGACTGACAGTAGGAAGGTATATCTGAAAGTGACCCTCAGGAGGAAGGATCGCTAACAGAGCGAGGAACCGCCTCTAACGGTAAGGTCGGTTCTCGAGGTCGGACAAGCCAGGTCGTAAACACACAGACAGATAAAGTACAAGATCAGCAGACAAAGGCAGGGTCAAAGTACAGGCAGGGTTCGGCAGCGGGGTATCAGAAATATCGGGGTACAAAATCAGGAGGCAGAAACAGAGTCTAGGAGCGAGCCGGGGTTCGGCAACAGAGTATCAGAAATAACGAGGTACAAGATCAGAGTTCAGAAGGGTAGTCGAGGCAGGCAAAAGTCATAACAGATAATCACAATCAAACTAGTACTTTAGCTATCAACAGAATCTAGCTAAGTGTAGGATTACAGCTCCAGCTGGTCCCGGCACACTTGCGGATCTGACTACGGATCTGGGTGCTCCCACATGTGTGATCGCACGCCAGACAAAGAGCAAGTGAACAACCAGCAGTATATATATTCTAGGACCTTTCCAGGACCTCCCTAATTGCTGGTCCAATATAGAGCAGTGGAATTTTTAGCTGACCCAGCTGGTCAGCCGACTCCCTTCTAACAGCTATTTAAACTCTGCCTCTGTGCTCGCGCGCGTGTAAGTCTGAATCTTGGTGGACTATCAGTCCCAGCCACACCAGTACTGTCTTGCAATGTATCCAGTGAACTGAGTGCGGGAGCCGCCTCCAATGCGGATTCCGCCGCTCTGCCTAAGCGGCATGCGGCGTTTTTTCCGCGTTGTGACGCCATGCTGGACGCGGAAACAGCCGCCTCGCCTTGAGAGACAGCGGCTTTTCCGCGTTTCATCACAGTACCCCCCTCCCGAGGAGTGGACTCCGGACAACTCCTACCAGGCTTCTCGGGGTGTAAGGCATGAAACTCTTTCCTCAACTCATCCGCATGCATGCGAGTCCCCGGTACCCACTGTCTCTCCTCAATGCCATATCCCTTCCAGTGTACCAGATACTGTACCGAGTTCTGGACAATGCGAGAGTCCAAAATTTTCTCTACTTCGAACTCAGGATGACTATCCACCAGGACAGGAGGAGGAGGAGTAGGGCCCACATGGACTGCTGGTTTGAGCAGGGATACGTGAAATGATCTCACCCCACGCATGCTGGCGGGGAGATCAACGGTATAAGTGACGTTGTTGATCTTTTTGGTCACAGAAAACGGACCCACAAACCTGGGGCCCAGTTTGGCAGAAGGCTGCTTCAGGGTCAAGTGACGTGTGGACACCCAGACTAAATCCCCTGGCTGAAACTTCCATTCCATGGAACGTCTCTTGTCCGCTTGACCCTTTTGACTTTGGAACGCTTTCTGCAAATTATCTCTAACAATTCCCCAATTGTCCCTGAGTGACCTCTGCCAATCCTCCAGCGCTGGGAATGGAGAAGAGGCAACTGGCAAAGGGGAGAACTTGGGCGACCTCCCTGTCACAATCTGGAATGGGGAAAAACCAGAAGAAGAACTCTTTAAATTATTCTGCGCAAATTCTGCAAAAGCCAGAAACTTCACCCAGTCATTCTGTGCCTCCGCAACGTAACATCTTAAAAACTGTTCTAAAGACTGATTAATTCGTTCAGTCTGCCCATTCGTCTGTGGGTGGTAGCCTGACGAGAAAGACAGCTTCATGCCCATTTGGTGGCAGAATGCCCTCCAGAATTTAGAGATAAATTAGACTCCCCGATCGGACACAATGTTCTCCGGAATGCCGTGCAGCCGGAAAATGTGGACAATGAATAGGTCAGCCAATTCTTGGGCTGAGGGGAGTCCTTTCAAAGGCACGAAATGGGCCATTTTGCTGAAGCGGTCGACTACCACCCAAATGACCGACATGCCTTCAGACCTGGGGAGCTCACCCACAAAATCCATGGACAAGTGGGTCCATGGTTCACTCGGGGCGGGCAAAGGCTGTAAGGTACCGACAGGTGCCTGCCGGGAGGGTTTACTTTTGGCACATACCGCACATTCCCTGACATATTCCTTGCAGTCTGTTGCCAAAGAAGGCCACCAAGCACACCTGGCAATCAGATCCTGCGTTCTGGCAGCACCAGGGTGACCAGCACTCTTATGGGCGTGAAACATTTGTAAGACCTGTAGACGAAAAAACAGTGGGATAAACAAGACCCCCTCCGGTTTCCCCTCAGGGACATCCTGCTGAAAGGGACCCAAAACCTTTGTCCAATCCTCCCAGGTCTCTGTGGCTGCTAACACCAGCCTCTGCGGGATGATGGACTCAGGAGCGGGGGGCTGTGCTGTCTCTAATTCGAAACATCTGGACAGGGCATCTGCCTTGATGTTTTTGCTGCCTGGAGTGTATGTGATAATAAATCTGAACCTCGTAAAGAATAACGACCAACGGGCCTGTCGGGGACTTAGTCTCTTAGCCCCCTCGATGTATTCCAGATTCTTGTGATCAGTATACACCGTGATCGTGTGTTCTGCCCCTTCTAACCAGTGGCGCCATTCTTCAAATGCCAATTTAATGGCCAGAAGTTCCCGGTTGCCTATGTCGTAGTTTTTCTCTGCCGGTGAAAACCTCTGAGAGAAATAGGCACACGGGTGCAACCTCCCCTGCAGCCCAGAGCGTTGAGACAGCACAGCCCCTACTCCAACTTCTGAGGCATCAACCTCCACAATGAATGGGTAAGAGGTGTCTACGTGTCTCAATATGGGTGCAGAGCAAAACAATTTTTTCAAGTGAGAAAAAGCTGCCACAGCCTCCGGAGACCAGTGGTTGGTATCTGCCCCCTTTTTTGTGAGACTGGTAAGAGGGGCAATTATCGTGGAGTATCCCTTTATGAACCTCCTATAGTAATTCGCAAAACCTAAAAATCTTTGCAGGGGCTTCAACCCCACTGGCTGTGGCCATTCCAGGACAGCTGTGACCTTGGCAGGATCCATTGACAGGCCTGAGGTGGAGATCACATACCCTAAAAATGTGACAGTGGTCACCTCGAAAATACATTTCTCCACCTTGGCATACAGCATATTTTGCCTCAATTTGTCCAACACGAATTTAACGTGGACCCTGTGCTCGGGGAGGTTGTTGGAATAGATTAGTATATCGTCAAGGTATACTAGTACAAATCTACCCAACACCTCCCTGAATACCTCGTTGATTAATTCTTGAAAGACGGCCGGCGCATTGCACAACCCGAAGGGCATCACTAAGTACTCGTAATGCCCGTCGGGAGTGTTGAAGGCCGTCTTCCATTCATCACCCTTTCTAATGCGGACCAGGTTGTATGCACCCCTCAGATCTAATTTTGAAAAGATCTTAGCGTTCGTGACTTGCGTAAATAAATCGTCTATCAATGGTAATGGATAACGATTCTTCACCGTGATTTTATTCAGGCCACGGTAGTCGATGCATGGTCGCAGCCCTCCGTCTTTTTTCTTAACAAAAAAGAAACCGGCCCCTGCAGGCGACCGGGAGGGGCGAATGAACCCTTTGGCTAAATTGTCACGAATGTACTCCTGCATCGCTATTTTCTCTGGTCCAGACAAATTATACAAGTGACCCCTAGGGGGCATACAACCGGCACGGAGATCGATGGGGCAATCGAAAGGGCGATGAGGAGGTAACTTGTCAGCAGCCTTGGGACAGAATACATCCGAGAACTCGGAGTATTGCTCGGGAACCCCCTCCACATGCAACTTGGTCTGACCTAAAGTCACCTTCCCTAGACACTGTTGGGAACAGAAGTCTGACCAACTAGTTAATTGTCCTGTAGCCCAATTAATCTGTGGCGAATGGAGCTGCAGCCAGGGCATTCCTAAAACAATTGTGGAGGTGGTCATGTGTAATACAAAGAAACTTAGACTTTCATTATGCAGAACCCCAATAGTGACTTCCACCTCTGGTGTCTGAGACAGCGGACGGTCCCTTTGCAGCGGGGAGTCGTCCACAGCAGTAACCTGGATAGGTGGTTTTACTGAGGTGAGTGGAATGCCCAACTTTTCTGCAAACTCTGAACTCATAAAGTTAGCCGCGGAGCCTGAATCAACAAAGGCTTCTGTGGCTTCAGATTTGTCCCCCCATGTAATCATACAGGGAAGGAGAAAACGGGTATGAGCCGGGCACCTAGGGTGCTACCCCCTACCACTCCTAAACGGTAGCATCTTCCCGGCTTGTTAGGGCAGTTTTGTACTATATGCCCCCCTTCAGCACAGTACAGACACAGCTGTTCGGTCATTCTCCGTCTTCGCTCTACCTGGGTCAATTTTGACCGAGCAATCTGTATTGGCTCGGATGGAGGCAAGACGGGAGAAGGTGCAATAGTAGGAGGTGGAGTCACTGGGACCGTAGTGTAAGATACCCCTCTGACACGGGAACTACCCCTGGTCTGTTTTTGGTAGCGCAGCCTGCGGTCGATTCGGATGGCCGCTGAGATGGCCTCATCGACTGTTCTGGGCTCGGGCTGGCTTAACATCAAATCAGAGACCTCATCGGACAGCCCTGACAAGAAACGATCTAATAGGGCATAAGTGTCCCACCTGGCCGTAACTGACCACCTCCTAAACTCGGCAGCGTAATCTTCGACCGGACCTTCGCCTTGACGCAAAAGCTTGAGCTTCCGCTCAGAAGTCGAAGCAAGGTCCGAATCGTCGTATATTACTGCCATAGCTTTAAAGAAATCCTCTACAGAGGTAAGAGCTTTGTCTCCGGCGGGCAGGCTATATGCCCAAGACTGGGAGTCGCCGGACAACAAAGTCTTTATAAACGTGACCCTCTGGGTCTCAGTACCCGAAGATTGGGGTCTCAACTCAAAATAGGACAATACTCTACTCCTAAAATTCCGGAAGTCAGATCTGTGGCCGGAAAAGCTTTCAGGTACAGGCATACGTATGTCAGAGCTAGGAGAGGATCGCACATGATCCACTGATGTCTGGAGGATTTGTACAGACCCTGATAGGGCATCAATAAGAGTCATGTGGGCGCCCAGTACTTGATTGATGTTGTCCACCGAAGTGGCAAGTACACCCAGACAATCAGTGTTTGCGTCCATTTTGTATTTGGTCTGGCGTTCTGTAACGATCGGTGGGCGCAGAGAGTATCTGATTACCGGTGATCTGCAGTATCACCGGAAATACAGATATATATACCAGATTATAAGTGATCTGCAGTCTCACCGATAATCCGATATACAAACTAACCTCTGTTCACCTGAGTAGAGTGTAGTGTTTGGTGTAACTGTAACACTTAGAGGACAAGGCCTCAATGCAGCAAGGAGTACTGCACAGATTCCTTCCGCAGACCTGAGCTCTCCAAGACGGGAGGAGTCAGACTGACAGTAGGAAGGTATATCTGAAAGTGACCCTCAGGAGGAAGGATCGCTAACAGAGCGAGGAACCGCCTCTAACGGTAAGGTCGGTTCTCGAGGTCGGACAAGCCAGGTCGTAAACACACAGACAGATAAAGTACAAGATCAGCAGACAAAGGCAGGGTCAAAGTACAGGCAGGGTTCGGCAACGGGGTATCAGAAATATCGGGGTACAAAATCAGGAGGCAGAAACAGAGTCTAGGAGCGAGCCGGGGTTCGGCAACAGAGTATCAGAAATAACGAGGTACAAGATCAGAGTTCAGAAGGGTAGTCGAGGCAGGCAAAAGTCATAACAGATAATCACAATCAAACTAGTACTTTAGCTATCAACAGAATCTAGCTAAGTGTAGGATTACAGCTCCAGCTGGTCCCGGCACACTTGCGGATCTGACTACGGATCTGGGTGCTCCCACATGTGTGATCGCACGCCAGACAAAGAGCAAGTGAACAACCAGCAGTATATATATTCTAGGACCTTTCCAGGACCTCCCTAATTGCTGGTCCAATGGGAGCAGTGGAATTTGTCAGCTGACCCAGCTGGTCAGCCGACTCCCTTCTAACAGCTATTTAAACTCTGCCTCTGTGCTCGCGCGCGTGTAAGTCTGAATCTTGGTGGACTATCAGTCCCAGCCACACCAGTACTGTCTTGCAATGTATCCAGTGAACTGAGTGCGGGAGCCGCCTCCAATGCGGATTCCGCCGCTCTGCCTAAGCGGCATGCAGCGTTTTTTCCGCGTTGTGACGCCATGCTGGACGCGGAAACAGCCGCCTCGCCTTGAGAGACAGCGGCTTTTCCGCGTTTCATCACAGATGTTTATCGTTATCAGATTTTGTTAATAACCGGCGCCATTTCGTTATCAACTCGGGCCCTTTTTTCACGCCGCCCTTTCACGCATTTTATTACATTTTACTTCACTCCTCATGCAATTAATTAGCCGGTCAAGTTTAATTAATAATTAGATTCAGCTGATTGAACACAGCAAGACTTGATTGCAAATCCGTGGGGTCATGAACTATAAATGTCTGACTTCCACAGCAGATGCCTTTCTTTCTTCTGGAAATAACGTGCATATTTGGTACTTTATTTCTGCTTGTACAAGAGATCTCAATACACCTTAGAAACTCTATCAAAAAAGCCTCAGATACCAACTGCCAATGCTCCTGAAAACTCTTTTCAAAGATGAAGCTGTCAAAATCTGCACCATACCAAAGAAGCAACATCAGATTTTAGCAGGAAGGATATCAAATCTTTCGGTCTTCAGTGTTTGATTCGTCACCTAAGAAGAATTTTTTTCTCACAATTTTGTGATCTTTAAAGAAATTAACACACACACACACACAGCCTAGAATGTTTGTTTCCTGAAATGGAATCTTCCTTTAGTTTTAGAATACCTGCCCTGCATCTCTCTGACCTTCTGCTGTCCTGCTTCATTTGGAATCCCACCCTTATCTAATTTTCCAAGGACATCGTGTAGACAGTCATCACCTCCATACTGTCTTTCTTTTCAAGATTCTGTGGATATACAGTAGAGTCTCGATTATCTGGTTCCAACAGGGATTGGCTGATGCCAGATAACTACTTTCTGGTTGCTTGAAACTTAAAGGGGAACTGAAGTAAGAGGTATACGGAGGCTGCCATATTTATTTCCTTTTAAGCAATACCAGTTGCCTGGCAGCCCTGCTGGCCTATTTCTCTGCAGTAGTATCTGAATAACACCAGAAACAAGCATGCAGCTAGTCTTGTCAGATCTGACTTTAAGGTCTGAAACACCTGATCTGCTGCTATGGGGCTATGGCTAATAGTATTGGAGGCAGAGAATCAGCAGGGCTGCCAGACACCTGGTATTGATTAAAAGGAAATAAACATGGCAGCCTCCATATACTTCTCTCTTCAGTTCCCCTTTAAGGTTAAAGCGGACCTGAATTCAGAACGTCCTCTCAACTCTAAAGGATAAGCAACAGCATAATAACCTACAAAAAACATGGGGGCAGGGTGGGGGGACAGAGTGCAGAGCAGGAAGGACACAGGTATGTAATTTACCATGAAACATGCCTCTGTGTCCCAATTGCACTGCCAACACTGCCACGTGTATACTTTAAGCGTAGCTCAGCCCACAAACAGCCTAAGAAGTTGACTTTCAGGTCTGTGAGTACTGCTGGCAATTTGTGCTGATTGGTTGAGCCTGCTGGTTAGTTAGTTAGTTAGTTAGTTAGTTATGGATAACTGAGACTCTACAGCAGGGGTCTCAAACTCAATTTACCTGGGGGCCGCAGGAGGCAAAGTCAGGATGAGGCTGGGCCGCATAAGGAATTTCACAATCGCGGCGCATCGCCGCCTCTGCCCGCCCCTTTCACTCTTCCTATCACAGAGAGGGGCGGGGAGAGGCAGCGATCCGTGAGGTGATTGACGTCAGGAGGGGCAGAGCTGAAGCTGAAAGCTCTGCCCCTTCCAGGAAATGCAGGCGGATTGCCCCCCGGGCGATTTGGGGGCTCTGCAGCCCTCGTTTAGCGGCGGGGATGCAGATTACTTGGGAGCACTGAAGCAAACTATATGGAAGCTTTTGCCAGCGAGGGCCACAAAATATTGTATCGAGGGCCGCAAATGGCCCGCGAGCCGCGAGTTTGAGACCCCTGCTCTACAGTATATTGTGTTTTAAAGGAATACAATCAAGCCACAATTTAAATCACAACCTAAAAAGTCTGTGACGCTTATTCAGTTCACTTTTTTTCCTAAGTTTTCTCCAACGTGAGATATTTACACCTTATCAGTAAAATGCCTTTTAACCACTAAGTGACGTGAGCAGCGCGGCAGCCCCAGGACCACTCCACGCCAATTGGCACGAATGGCTCTGGGTGGATGCGCGCGCATCCCCTCTTCAATGACGGAGCGGAGCACACTGTACAGCGTTGCAATCTAAGGCAGCGCTGTACTGGGGACAGCTGTGTGACACGGCTGTCCCTCTGGGAGGAAAAAAAGTGATCCGCTGTCATAGGCTGAAGCCTATGAGAGCCGATCACGCTGGTTGGTTGGCTTTTTTGGTTTTAAAAAATAAATATAAATAAAATAAACAAGGCAGGAGGGATTAGACCCCACCAACAGAAATCTCTGTTGGTGGGCAGAAAAGAGGGGTTAATCACTTGTGTGCTGAGTTGTACAGCGCTGCAGCGAGTCCTTAAAGCTGCAGTGGCCTATTTTGTTAAAAATGGCCTGGTCACTAGGGGGGTTTAAAATGAACCAGAGACGAAGCACCCCAAAATTATTCCAAGTATTTTCTTGCTTGCTGGTGGCTTAACCATTTAAGGACCGCGGTGTTAAAGTGAACCAGAATCGAAGCACCCTCATGTATTTTACCATATATATCAGTGGGAACATTAGAGAAAACACCTACCCTGCTCTCTGTTTCATTCTTCACTGCTCAGCCTGCTTGTTATCAGCCCTGATAAATTCCCTGACTGAGCATTCAGTCTGGCTTTGCTATAATGACTCAGCTATAATGATTCCTGAGCAGAGCTACAAGGGGGCAGGCTTGGGCTTGAAAAGACATCAGAGAAGACAGAAGAAGACTATAATGATGCCTAAGCAAAGCCAGACTGAATGCTCAGTCTGGGATTTTATCAGGGCTGATAACAAGCAAGCTGAGCAGTGAAGAATGAAGCAGAGAGCAGGGTAGGTGTTTTCTCTAATGTTCTCACTGATATATATGGTAAAATACATGAGGATGCTTCGATTCTGGTTCACTTTAACACCGCGGTCCTTAAGTGGTTAAGCCACCAGCAAGCAAGAAAATACTCGGAATAATTTTGACAGTACTTTATCACCCACTTGTTGGTACTTTTCCTATTGCAAAATGCTGAAAAGTTATTTTAAAAAAAAAGATAAAAACTTAGGAGAAAAAGTAAATTGAATAATGTGCCTGTTTGTATTTTTTGTTCTAAAAAAGTAAAGGCGTTTATTGAAGAATTTTAGCAGTGTGGATCAGGATTTCAACAAACTATAAAGGAGCAGTAGTCTATAGAAGGTACTGGTGCACACCATGAGATGTATATTTTGTCACTGGACTGGCTTTGCTAAGGTCTTATTATCCACCATTTGCAAAGCAGGAAACTGATAATCTCATGTTTGTATTTTAGGATATCAAGTTGATACTGCTCTTTAGATTTTAGGAAAAAGAACTTCCCCTTCTGCTCGTATTAAAGCGGGATTGTCAGCCACGAAATCAAATTCCATTTACCCACTGCTCTGTGTTCATTGTGCAGCCTGGAACCTCACCCTGCAGTGCAAGCTTTCCAATCTTATCATTCTGGTACATTGCCGACGAGCAGGGAGCTTGTCATGTCCTCTCCCAGATTCCTGCTCCTCACCGATTGGCTGAAGGCAGTTCAATGTGAAGCTAGTGCTGAAATCTGATCTTGCTGTATTCAGATGTTTACAAAGCAAGCAGCTATGACGGAACAGATTCTAGGAGAAAAAAAAAGAGTAAGGGAGAAAATTACATCAGAATTAGCTTCAGTCAGAGGGAATCAAAATGAAAAATGCCTACAATAGAATTCTCTTTATTTACTATACAAAATTTACTGAAATAAAAACGTGGACAGTGCAATACATGTTTTATGTAAATAGAACAAGTAGTTATCTACTTCTATATGTGTTTGTTTGGTTGCTCGTTTTCCTGGCATAGTATGGCTGACCCTGCTGCTTTAAAGAGACACTGAAGTGAAAAAAAAATATGATATAATGATATGTATGTGTAGTACAACTAAAAATAAAACATTAGGAGCAGAGACATAAGTCTAATATTGGTTCCAGTACAGGAAGAGTTAAGAAACTCTAGTTGTTATCTATGCAAAAGAGCCATTGGGCTCCACGACTTACAAAGTCGCAGAGAGCTCTGTCTTCTGAAGCTTGTTATCTCAACTGTCAGTCACTGTGTCTTCTTTTTCTCTGCAGAGGACAGTTCAATAATTCACCAGCCTGCTCTGTAAAATCATTTAGAATGCTGAGTAGTCTGTAAACTGCAAATATTAGAGAATCATGCACTGTTACAAAAAACACTATATAACTGAAAATAAAAATATGAGAATATTTTCTTTGCTACTAATTCTCTAGTAATTATCCGACCAATTAACAACCAATTCATTATATCATAATTGTTTCTGCTTCAGTGTTAAAGCATGTTACGGCATGACTCAAGAAGTCAGAATGCTGCAGATTCTTAGGACAAGCAAATGATTGCACAAACAGCAAACAACACAGTGGGAGATCCTGCCATGCACAACTGAATGTGATTATACTGTTAGGACCTGCAACAGCAACAGAGGAAAATCAGCATTTACGTTATAGGGTTGTTTGTGCAGGTTGGTCAACGCCTATATGGACCAGACTGTCTCCTGATGTGACAAAAAACCTGGAGTACATGGGTGGCTTTAAAATGCAATGATATACAATCATCCCTGTGTATTCTGTCCATCAGGAAGCAGAGTTGTGTGCTGTAGCAAACAGAGGAGACACAGAAGTTAGATGATGATATATAGACCCAGGAGGCTTGTTACTGTTATTTGAATTGGATGGTGCTAATTTTTAGAACAATCGATACCTCGCTGATCCTTTTTTTGCTGACAGCTTATCTCTGTGTGAAGAAGCAGCTTGGCTCAAATGTTGTTTGTACTTCAAGGGAGATGATTCTCACAAGCTACAACAATTCATGAAAAACAGAAGTACTGCTTCCAGGAAACCTGCAATAAATAAACTGTGGAAGTGTTGAGGTGGCCATACATCAAGAGACTTGGTGGCTGATCCACCATCCCTTTTGATTATTATAATCGGATGAAAATACCACCCAGTACATGCCCGATCGGCAATGCAACCAGTTTTGGGGCGAAATCGTTCCCATTAACCGGTCGGACATGCTGCAAAATGTAAGGCCGACTTGCTTGATCGGTGGCGGTTATGGCATGTGATATCGGGACTCGAGTGACAATGCCCCCGACACTTCCACTCCTAATGTGTAATGTGCGTGTGTGTCGTCCCACCCCCCCACCCCCCCCCCCGGTACATGACCTGTCATTGGCCGCTGCTCGTTCTCCGCTGGCTCCAGGCACACTCCTTGCGCCATATACGCGCCCCACATAGTTTCCAGAGTAACACATGCGCCTGCATGTATGCTAGTAGCATGTATGGAGCAAGGGGTGCGCCCGGAGCCAGTGGTGGACAAGCAGCGGACACTTAATGTATAAAGCACTGGAGGGGCATTACACATTAGGAGGGATAGCGAGGCGGCAGATGCGGCGCACAAGGCTGATTCTGGATCAATTTCAGCATGCAATTGATTGGGAATCGGTCTGCGGGTGTATGGGCAGCCGACAGATCTCTCTCTAACCAGATTAGATCAGAGAGAGATTTGTCTCTTGGTGGAATCTATCCATCATCGCTAGATGTATGGCTACCTTTATGATCTTCCATTTATACCCTTTTTTTAATTTATTTTTTTAGCAGTACCCTTATGTTTTGATACACTTCCCATTCTAAAATATTACATATACAGGGTGTCTACAAATCTGTGGAAATGATTACTAAATGAGTAATGAGCAATAATACATCTCTGTATTGGCACTATTAGTTGCATGATGTACATCAAGACGGAGCTTGATTTCTTGCCATGCTCTTTGTAGCATTGTAAAGAGTTTTGTGGACACCCTGTACTGTACCTTTTGCTGTTGTCACATTTTAGTGGATGGCTTTCTTCTGCAGTAAAAGTAATAGAAGTCTGTCTTATTTTGCAGGCTGCAGTGAGGCAACTTGCCTTCTGAGCAGCAGACTATGAATTGTGTTCAGCTTTTCCACATTTTGCTTTTTGTTGCCACTTGCTGGCTACCATTTGCTTTAAATAGCTTATGACATATTTAAAGCAAACCTTAAATATATTAGGCCTGGAACCCACTAGCAGTATGTGACTGTGCACAGAGCCACAGACAGACAGAGGAGTGCACCCACCAGCACAGGTGAGACATTACTCTACCAAAGACTGCAGAGGCCCCAGGGAGCAATAGTTAAGTTGGGGGGGGCACCTTGGGGTGCACCTTGGGGTCCTACAGGCTACGGAGCCCTGAGGCAGTTGCCCCCTTTGCCTCTGTGATAGTGCCGGCCCTGTGCGTACACACCTGTGATGTGTGTGTCGGGGATTGGGACCTCATCCCCTATGGCGGCGTCGCTGGGCTAACCAGTACAGAACATGTCAGCTGTGTAGCTGACGACGTGTACTGTTGCTATGCGGGGGGAGAGTCAGAGTGACAATGGAGCAGCGCCTACATGATGTCACACAGTGGGTGGGTAGCAAATATATACAAGTCATTGATAGAATAGGGGGCAGTAGAACGCACAGAGTCCTCTTTTAAAGTGAACCAGAGACGAAGCACCTTCATGTATTTTACCATATATATCAGTGGGAACATTAGAGAAAACTCCTACCCTGCTCTCGGTTTCATCATTCACTGCTTAGCCTGCTTGTTATCAGCCCTGATAAAATCCCTGACTGAGCATTCAGTCTGGCTTTGCTCAGGAATCTTTATAGCTGAGTCATTATAGCAGAGCCAGAAGGCGGAAGGCTTGGGCTTGAAAAGACATCAGAGAAGACAGACTCAGCTATAATGATTCCTGAGCTAAGCCAGGCTGAATGCTCAGTCGGGGATTTTATCAGGGCTGTTAAGAAGCAAGCTGAGCAGTTAAAAATGAAACAGAGAGCAAGGTAGGTGTTTTCTCAAATTTTCCCACTGATATATATGGTGAAATACATGAGGATGCTTTGTCTCTGGTTCACTTTAACAAATGACCTGCTGCTGGTGTGCAGCTCGATAGTGAGGAGTGGGAGGATTCCCTGGCCGCTGCTAAAAGGTGTCCCCATGTATTCATGACCGTGCCACGCAACTATTTATCTTGCATCAGACATACCTCACTCTGTCCCAAATTACTAAATAAAACCCTATCGCAAATTCCGACTGTCCCAAATGTCACCAGCACAAGCCCTCCTCCTGCTCTGGGACTGTCCTGTGTTGAAGGGATTTTGAGTGCAAATAGTAACATTTTTGTCATGATAATATGGGCCCCCCCACTACCCTATCCCCTTCTACGTGCTTGCTAGGTATACTATGTGATGATGATATTCACTTCAGTACCAAAGCTTTTATGTGGGAGATGCTATCCGCTACAAAACAGGAAGTGGCTTTGATATGGCTGTTGATTTCTCCTCCCACATTGCCTTCATGGCGTAAAAGGATTGATGCAACCCTGGCTTATCACAAGTTGATATACTGTATGTCCATAGAAATAAGCAAAAGCAATTTCCTCTTATCTGGGATAGGTGGAATGATAGAAGATGAACATAAAGGGATACATGGATCTGTGTGTTTTGATATGGGAGATTGCAATGAATGGAGGAAATATAACGTTTACTGCTCTCGTTACATAGCCCATACTGCTATAATTTTCAGTGCATAGATCAATAAGTTAGCTTGTAGACCATCTAGCCCTCCGCTGTGCTACCACTGCAGTTTTGCCACGGCTAATGATATTTGATGTACTGGATATTTACACTACTAGGGCCCGTTACCACTAGCGCGGTTTCCGCGCCGAATCCGCAGAGTTTCCCCGCAGGAAAATCACATGGGGACACTCTGCTATAGGAAATAATGGCGTCCCCGGTCGAATTTCTTGCCCTCGTGATTCATTGCTATCCGTTTTCGTGCGGGAGGCTGCGAATCACATAGCCGTGCATGGCAATGGCTGATGGGATTCATTCTGCGTACCCGCAGACCGGGAAGTGCCGCCGTACATCTCGCAGTCGCGCGCAGAGCAAGTGGAAACAGGCCCTAAAGGTGGCCATACATTAGAACGAATATGGGCAGATTCGACCAAGAGACAAATTTATCTCTAATCGAATCTGCCCTTACACTACAGGCCGATTCCCGTCCGATTTCAGCATGAAATCATCAGGGAATCGGCTGAGCCGCCGCGTCCGCCCCGCGGATGCCCCCAAAATGTATAAATGTATATTGTGTAGTACATTTATACATTACCCGTCCTGTAGCAGCTTGCCGGGTCTATCCGTCCATTTCGCCGGGTAAGCCGCATACACGCTAGTGACGCATAGCGTTTGACGTCAGCCACTATGCGCCTTCGTGATGTCAGATGTAGCGCCGCCGGCGTGTATGCGGAACCCGGCGACATGGACGGAAACTGCGTGAAGGCTGACGCCGGACAGGTAATGTATAAATGCACTACACTACATACATTTATACATTGCGGGGGCTGGGGTTTCATCGCCTCGTCGCTCGTTTGCAATTCGGCCGCCGTACTGCCAGGCACCCGACCAACCAACCTCGGCCCGACATTTTCCAACCTGCGCAATCGACTGTGCGGCCAATTTCTGTCCCGAAATTGGTCGCTTTGTCAGTCGGGCATGCACTTGGCAGCACCAATTTTCATCCAATTCGATTATAATAATCGAATTGGATGGTCAATTGGTTGGTTGGTCGCCTAGTGTATGGCCCCCTTTACTGTACCAATATCATCATCATTGCTCGCTTTTCTGCACATGTTTTCTGTACACCATATGTGTTTATATGCAGAAAACCATGTGTGTTTTTAACACTAGCTAATGTAATTGATAGAGAGAAAATACACACAATGTGCAAAATTATACTGCAGGGTGTCATTTTTTTCTGCATGTGAAAAATGCATCCAAGTGTGAGTTAGTCCATTGATTTAAATTAGTTTTCAGTTGTTTTTCTGTGCAGAAAATGCACACAAAAACAGAAAAGTCTGATCCCTGCCTAATGAACTTACCTGTTCTGCAAATAACAATATTCTGGACTTCTACTGCAGCTAGTCATGTGACAGAATTCCTGCAGGAAGTCCCAAGGTCTCACAGGAAGGCAACTTCCTGTGACATCCGCAAAGCCAGCCAATCAGTAGCTCTGCCTGAACTCCAGTATTCCCCTTTACCAGTGGCCAGATCAGCAGCAGACACAATTCAGAAGCTATGTATTTCATCTGAGTATTTTTTTATAAAGTATATATTATCTTGCACAGCCGTAAATTTTGCTTAATGTTAGTAAATGATCATGCCGTGGGAGTACATATCACAAGTAACACTTGCTAATAATTCTTTCATGCAGATTTCCCTCCTTTCTTCACAGGTTTCCTATAATTAGTTCTGAGTTTGTCAGCCTCCTGTGACACTGTAGTTTGTCTCTGTGGAGACATTTAATACCGCATTCATGACATGGAATGGTTTATTTGGAATTTTATTTCCCCCTGAGGTATTCATTAACACTAACAATAAATAAAGCAGCACTGTATTTGTATGAAGCCTTGGTTTTATATAGGCTTGAGGAATCAGCCTGGAATAAGAAGTAGCTGCATTGTTAATGTACATTGTAAGTAATGGAAAGTGTGACTGTGTTATAATCTTGCCAGTTTATGATTGAGGATATGTATTTTTTGTAAACGCAGAGCTTTATGCTATAGTCACATAAAACAGTGTTTGCAAAAAGCAGACATCAGATGAACACCTTCTACTAGATCCAGGACTCTAAGGCTGGTTTCCCACCAGAAACCAGCGTCAGCGATGCGGTGCGTCGTGCCCAATGCATCGCTTTGCACTGTCAAAAGCAGGCCTTCAGGGAACATTGTGCCATTGTGCTGTGTGCCCTATCTGGCCACCGGCCAAGCAGGAAGTGACACGCGTATGGCGCGCGCTTGCCGTCACTTCCTGCCTGGGGAATGTGGAAGTGTGCATGTGCGCTGTGATGTTGCGTCAGTAATTTTACATCCATGCGTCACCATAGACTAACATGACTTCCAGGCCAACGCAAATCGCTGCAACTCGACGCAGCACTGCAGCGTTAACATAGTTCTTGACCTGCATCGGGTATGCAGCAAAAACGTCACTTCCGTTGCGCCGTAACGTCAGAGTATAATTGGAGTATGATTGGCCAGGGATCGCCGGCATCTGATAGGCTGAAGCCTATCAGAGACGGTGCAGGACGGATCGCTGTCATATGCCGCCAATGGGAAGAAGGGAAAGAGAGGGAGGCCGAACAGCGCTGTGGAGGGGGGCTTTGAGGAGCCCCCCCGCTGCAGCAAAATAGCCGGCGGCGATCAGACCCCCCCAGCAGGACATCCCCCTAGTGTGGGAAAAAGGGGGGAAGTCTGATTGCCCTGCCTGCAAGGTGATCTGTGCTGTAAGCTGGAGAGCCCACGCAGCACAGATCACAGAGAAATATCCCGGTCCTCAAGTGGTTAATTAGCTCCTGACACCTTCAAAACATACATGCATCAAATCTTTAGTCTTACAGCCATTTCGCAGGATAGCCCTGCTTCTTCAGAGGGTATAATCTGCTGCCTCTGAGGAAGCAGGGCTATCCTGCGAAATGGCTGTAAGGCCAAATATTTGATGCATGTATGTTTTGAAGGTGTCAGGAGCTAATTAAAGGTGACTTGCATATTCAACTGGTGCCCGGAACTTCTGCTTCTTTTGCTTTTGGATGAATTCATCTACCGGAGGCACAGTTGTTTTGCACCTTAGGCTCCTGAGCTGCCAGCCAAACATCGAGTGCCGATTGCTTTTCTTCTTTTTCATAAAAGGCTTCTAATTTTGATTGGCCAATTTAACCACTTCCATGTAGTATGAGAGCTTACCTACAAAATCTATACATAGTATTCAAAATCTGTTCACCCTCTTACTACATGCAAGTGGTCGAATTGAACAGTGATTGGCCAATCAAAATTGGTGGCCACACATGTTACAATTCTTTTCTGTTTGATTTTACCCCAATCAGATTAATTTTTTTTATTGATACATTTGATTAAAATTATCATTTTTCTTGATTAAAATTGATCGGAAAGGTTGGAAAAGGTTGGAAAAATCAGATTCAGAAATTGAATGGTGTGTGGTGGGTTGTTGAAAGACATTCGACCTAACAAATTTTAAGTTTACATTCAAGAATAAAGAAACTTTATTTGTCAAAGTGTCAAGTGTCCTCGATCGCACTCCCAGTTAATTAGTAGGTGAACAGCTGTTGCTAGGCAAAAATATGAAATTTGAAAAATATACGTAAAAATTTGCATCATAAATTTGCAATGCAAGAAAAAAGAACGCATTAGAAAACCCTGCGATTCCATGCATGCGGATTACAGGGCATGTTGTGGGAGTGCAGCCTAATGATCGCCACACAAATTACAATTTAAAAAATTCGACAATCTCAATCAATTTTTTACTTGAATGAAAAAGTAGACTCTTGTAACCAATGTACCACACACACGTATGTTTGATTTTGACACAATCCCAACACAATTGAATGAAAGATAAAAGAAAACAATTTAATAAAAGATATAAATAATATCAAGATAATATATAAATTGTCATTTATAAATGTGTATGAGGTGCTATGTGCCATCACTGCTATGTACAGTATAAATGCACACAACACAAACAACCTTAGAACATTGACCTCACATTAACAAATCTATTCCTCATTTATTTTAACATTCATTTATTACATTTACTACATTTATTACATTACTACATTTATTACATTAAAGAAATACATTCTATCTAATGTGTCACTTGACACTTTGACAAATAAAGTTTCTTTATTCTTGAATGTAAACTTAAAATTTGTTAGGTCGAATGGCTTTCAGCAACCCACCACACACCATTCACCAAAAACAATCTGACTTTTCCAACCTTTCCGATCAATTTAAATCAAGAAAAATTATCATTTTAATCAAATTTATCAATCAAAAAATTGTAACATGTTTGGCCACCATTAGGGTGCGTACACATCCAATTTTGATTGGCCAATCACTGTTCAGTTCGACCACTTCCATGTAGTAAGAGGGTCAACAGATTTTGAATACTTTGTATAGATTGTGTAGGTAAGCTCTCATACTACATGAAAGTGGTTAAATTGGCCAATCAAAATTGGAAGCCTTTTATGAAAAGGAAGAAAAGTAATCGGCACTAGATGTCTGGCTGGCAGCTCAGGAGCCTCAGGTGCAAAACAACTGTGCCTCCGGTAGATGAATTCATCCAAAAGCAAAAGAAGTAGAAGTTCCGGGCACCAGTTGAATATGCAAGTCACCTTTAATTAGCTCCCGACACCTTCAAAACATACATGCATCAAATCTTTGGCCTTACAGCCGTTTCGCAGGATTGCCCTGCTTCGTGAGAAGCAGCAGGTTATACCCTCTGAAGAAGCAGGGCTATCCTGCGAAACGGCTGTAAGGGCAAAGATTTGATGCGTGTATGTTTTGAAGGTGTAGGGAGCTAATTAAAGGTGACTTGCATATTCAACTGGTGCCCGGAACTTCTACTTCTTTTGCTTTTGGAAAAATTGGAAGTCTGTACACATTGTACATATGAAGTGTGTGGGCCCTATCACACCGAGGCGGTGCAGTATTTTTACCAGACCCCACTGCCGTGCAATGAAAGTCTATGGAGGCTTTCATACTCTGACGTTACGGCATGACGAAAGTGACGGTTTCGCTGCATACCCAACGCAGGTCAAGAACTCCGTTAACGATGCAACGCTGTGTCATGTTGCAGCGATTTGCGTTGGCCTGAAAGTCATGTTAATCTATGGCGACGCATGGATGTAAAATTACTGACCCGACGTCGCAGCGCACATGCACACTTCCGCATTCCCCAAGCAGGAAGTGACGGCAAGCAAGTGCCATACGCGTGTCACTTCCTGCTTGGGGAATGCGGAAGTGTGCATTTGCACTGCAACGAGGACACTTGATGATCGTGAGGGATGGAGCGGGCACAGGATGTCTACAGGGGGCTGCGGGAAGCCCTGGGTAAGTGAAACTTTTTTTTTAAACTTAGTTAAGGTTCCCTTTACTGACACTTCCTCTGACATTCCAGATCGTTAAAAGTTGAATTAAACTCAAAACTTCCTCTCTTCCCTAAAAAGATTAGCCCACCATGATAACCTCTATGGAAAGAACATTTCTTCATTACAATTTATAGAGATCCTAAAAAACCCTGAAGTTTTAGCTTGCTTTTACTTTTCAGTCTCAGTGTTTACTGAATGGGCTGAGAGCATGGCAGAAGTCATGGCATCTGCAGTCTATTCACACTTTGATCTGGCTAAACAAACACAGAGTAGTACATTTCTTCAGCAACTATATTTAGAATAAAGACTTTTAATTGTGTGCTGTGCAAGAGATTTGCATATCCCATCAAAGCTTAGACTACACTGGTACAGTAAAAATGGCTTTCAAGAAGACTTTCGCCCAAGATAATATGATAGCTAGGGTAGAGATGAGTGCTAGTTTGGTAAGTGACACACCAACTTTAGGGTTCCCTCAGCCAAAGTAATCAAGAGTATCTACAGTATCACCTGATGTTATTGGCCTCCTATCCAGCAGGACGATCATTTTAGCCCTAAATGCTATTTAAGTTGCCTTCAAGTTACCAACACAAGGCACCACTCCCTAGTCCTCTTTCCTCCCCACTTCATTGGTCTGAACTGCTGTCAGAAACAAATCACTCACGTCTTGGGTGACAAATATCTGAAGTCTGCACATAGCTTGACTCACACTCATCTCTATAGCAGCATTACCTGGAGATCTTTTAGAATATAAGACTGAACCTTCTCAAAAACGTTCAGGTTAGTTTCATCTTCTGCTCAAAGGTAGTCATGGAATTCAGAATGTATTTCCATAGCTTCCTATGGGGCATAGGCTATGGGAATATTCTGAATTCCATGATGCTGGATGGAATTTTAAAATAAAGTTCAGAACACAAAACAGACCTCCACCTTTGCCAACATTTGATGTATTTCATTGTAGTTCTATCTAAGACATGGAAGCTCTCTTGCAGAAACTAGTGCATTGTGATCGTTACTTGATGTTCAATACTTACAAAAGATCCACTGTGCTAAATATTAAAATACTGTTGGCCTAGGGAACAATAGAAGCTCAATAATGGAATATCTTGTTTTCCCTGTTTTTAAAGTCGGTGAACAGCAGATGTCTCAATTAACTGTAAATCCCATTGATACAAGGTGGAGAAACATACTGTATATCATCTCTTAAAAGCCATAAACACTTTCTTGAAAAAATGCCAGGCATGTTATAAAGATATGTTTGAAGCAAAGCTGTTATCTAATTTAGATTCTTGAGTACTTTAAATATTTTAAAGATTACTTTTTTTAAATGATTTATTTTAAGAAGAGTGTGCAAAAATGTTTAGCACTCTATTTTGTTTCATCTTACTTTCTTAGCCACTATTTACAGAAGATGTGAGTAGAATCGGATTATGCTGTATAAACACACCACATTAACGCTATATATCAACAGAAAGAAGGTGTCTTTAGAAAAGCAATTAACAGAAAAGCAGCATCTCCTGAAAGTGCTGGTGTTTTATGAATACCATCTATTGTGTTTGCTTTTAGTCTTTCCATGATCTATCATAGCACACAGCTAATTTTAACATGCAAGGAACTTGGCAAAAAGCTCATTCATGAGCATTTAGCTGATTGGACAAACGTGATAGATACTTTTAATAACTTCCCATAAAACATTTATGTAATTAAATGAAATTTAATCCAATATTTCTTTTTTATTTTGCAGAGACTGAGGAAGGCTTAAAGTGTACCCGAAGTGATGTGTGACATGATGAGATAAATATGTGTATTTACAGTGACAAACATTAATAACCAGGGTGTTTTACTTGTTTTAGTTTGCTGCCTGAAATTGTTAGGGCCAGTTCACATGGGCACTTGGCGGCGTCCGGGACTCGATGAGTGAATGGGAGCGTTTAACATTGTGCGGTTACCGGCGATTGCGCAAACGTGGCGTTCCGATCACGATTCACTGCGTCGTTTCAGCCGAGCCTAGAAGCCTCATGCGGCTTTTAGGGTTGATTTACCGCTGCGTCCTTATGTCCGCTTGCGGGGACGGAAACCACCGATCGCGACGGGACGCCGATGATCCCTGCAGAAAGCCCCCGCCCGAGACGAGAAGCCGAAAGCCACCCGTCTATCCCGGCCCTTAATTTCTAGGCATGGAAGTGACAGCTTCTGTCTTGTCGGTAGCTTGTCAGGAATATAGTAAACATCACTGATAAGCAAATTACAGCTATAAAAGTTTCCCTGGCAGAAAACAAATTCTGAGGGCAGGAGGAGATAAAATACATGAACTATTGACCTTTTTCTAACTCTGGGACACTTAATAGGCTACCGCTGAGTGGGGACAGTAAAACATTCAACCTACTTTGCACATGTTTAAATATAAATGAAAAACCTGGGATACTTTGAAAACTCATTTTTAGGTATAGGAGGATAAATATAATTGTTTATCTCATCAGTTTATTTTCACCTTGTGTTCACTTTTAGGTCTCAATTTTTATTACTGTCAGTGGGACTCTGACAATAATAAAAATTGAGACCTAAAACAGGGACAACTGTTCTTGCCATGTTGTGAAAAAAATTGTAATCTGCATTTAGAAAAACTGTATGAACTTAAAACAGAATTGGAATTGTATCATTTGTTTTGTGATGAATGAGAGGCCTGTTGGCCCTCTGACCAGCATGTAAACTCATTGGTACATTTAAGCACTCTTCATGACCTAGGTTTATTCAAGGCCAAATACAAAATTGAATGGCACATTTTGAAAACAATCACATTGATCACTGTAAATAGTGGGTATTAACTTTTCAAATAGAAAAATCCTTTGTGTAGCTGTACTTGCTACAGCTGTGCAGCTGTCCATACAAAACTTAGAAGTTGTAGAGGCTGTTATTTCCCGATAGTGGATGTGAGGTCGTGGACCCACTTACTGTATGAACCACAAAGTCCCACCCCCTAAAGAAGACGCATAATTTCTACTGTAATTCTGGTAAATGTAGTCAGGTATCTACTTTGTGTCTCACAGAGTCACAGCGGACTGATCAAACCAGCAGCTTAGTCCAGATAAGGGTGAGAATGTAGATTGTACCTCTGTCCCAAGTACATTTGGTTCATGAAAAGGGTATTCTGTCCAGCACTTTGCTTCAGTACACTGCTTATATTCATTTATCATTCTGATCTCTATTAGGACTCTTCCACTAGCAATCACAAAAGGAAAACACAAACGCAAGCGATAATGATTTTGCATTTATCTTTTAACATAATAGCATAATCGCAAGTAAAATGGCTCTATAAAGCGATTCACAGAAAACCGAAACGCTATTGTGAAAAATACTTTTCACTATTCCTATGTTAAGGTGGCCATACACTGGCCCGATTCCCGGCCGTTTCGACAGCAGATTCGATCCTGGGATCGAATCTGCTGCCAATCGTTCGCGGTAAACGCCGCCGACGATCCGATTTCCTCCCGAAATCGGATCGGTCCGTCGATCGCGCCGTGCGGGAAATTACCCTCGATCGCCCGCGGGTAAAGTGCGCGTCGCTAGCGGCGGCCGATCCGATGAAAAATACATTACCTGATGCGGGCTCCCGGGCGTCTTCTCGGCATCTTCTCAGCGCTGCACCCGCTCCATCCCGGCGCTTCCTGGGTCACTGCAGTGACCCAGGAAGTTCAAATAGAGGGCGCTCTATTTGAACTTCCTGGTCACGGAGTGACACAGGAAGCGCCGAGATGGAGCAAGAACAGAGCGGTGCAGCGTGGAGAAGATGCCCGGGAGCCAGCGTCAGGTAATGTATGCGCATATGGAGGACAGGCGGCAGGAGCAGCTGAACAGATTGTGATCGGTTTCAGGCTGAAATCGATTCACAATCTGTTTGCAGTAAAGGCAGCCATACGATCCCTATCTGATCAGATTCGATCAGATAGGGATCTGTCAGCTGGTCGATCTGATGGCACATCGACCAGTGTATGGCTGCCTTTAAAGTAGCAACACTAGCAATTTGAAAGTCGCTAGGGTTTTGTGATTTGAAGCAAATCGCTCTGTGGAAAAGGGCCCTTAGAATTTACATTTTTTCAGGTTTGGTTTAGTTTAATAAAAAGTTCTTGTTGAATATGCTGAAATCCTACTTATTCCCTATGGTGCAATATACTGACCCAATGTGAGTGTTTCACTGCCTTAAATGCAGACTTTTTTTTTTCTAAGACCACTGGTGTAAATTTTGGAGGTGCTTCAAAATCAGGCCGAGGAATTGTATGGCTTTAATGCAGCTCTTTATGCTGGGTACACACGGTACGATTTTCAGTGCTATAGATGGATCCGATTGATAAAATCCTGCATGTCCAATATTACTTCCGAACGATTCTGCGCTCATAGAGATGAATGGAAAAAGATAAGAAAAACAAGCGAATATAAGAGAATTGAGTGCAGAATCGAGCAGAAAAACAATCGGGTCAAAAAATTGCAGGAAAAGACGTAACGTGTGTACCCAGCATTAGTTTTACTCACACATCTCAGAGAAATAAAGGTTACCAAGCTGGCATGTCAACAAATTGACCCTGGTGTATGTTGTAGGGAGATCACACTGTGAACTCCTTTTTAAAGGCACAACTCCTGTTAGTGCTCATAGGCATACACAGATACACTTACATGCCTCTGTATTTCGATATTTAAGGCATGTTTCTGGATTTTTTAACCTGCGCCTCACTCCAGCTTCCTCAAAAAAGGTTCCTCAAATTCCCCTAATATTTGAAAATTACAACTCAAAAATGGTCTACCAGGTAGATTCCTGTACCTACAGATGCAAGCACATGAACAGCTGCAGTGATTACCACAATTAGATGCATATCATGGAGTCCTCCTCAGTAAGCCAAATAGAACAGTGCTTGACCAGATAGAGTCACAATACCATGCTTATAGTAGCTTGCTCAGTGTCTAGAAAAATTGTAATCAGCGCATATTGTTGCAACCAGTAGCGTAGCTAAGGAGATCTGGGCCCCAGTGCGAGTTTTACATTAGAACCCCCAAGCATACGTAACAATTGATACCGTACACCAAAACCTGCCAAGCACAACCACAGTGTCAGAAGTGCATGAAGGGGATGGGGAACAGTTTGGTAATTATTACTACAATTCAAAGCATCTAAAAAAGTACCGGTAATTATTATTTTTTATTATTATCTAAAAATTCAAGCATTTTCAAAAGTCATTATTACCAGCACAGGACCAATAATACTGTGGTTATGAGCTAATACTGTGGTTGAGGGAGGGCTCTACAGGGCCCATCTGGCCCAAGGGCCCCGATTCGGTGGAGACCTCTGCAACCCCTATTGCTACGCCACTGCTTGCAATATTATTATCCTCTACACTGCTGTTCAAACTTTTGGACACTAAGCTCATCCAAGTCAGACATGTACGTCACTCAGGCAGGTGGTGTGAAATCTTCCCAGAAGTCCTTTGCAGTCTACTAGTAGATCATGATCTACCTAACTGGCACCCCTGACCTGCACCAATGCCGACTTCTTGGTCCTGGATGCCTACCCTATATATTTGGCTCATAATGAAGAGTGGAAGGGGGTTGAGAGACAGTCTATCCTTACCCCTTCTGCAGACCACCTGTCATTTGTATTAGGTTAGCAGAGTATGGAATAAAAAATCCTCATAAACATGGCATTATTTTGAACAGTGCCATGAATGTCTACTTGGATTCCGTGGCACATGATCTTTGGTTACTGTTACCTCATTAGAAATGTATCGCTGTGGGCAGGACACAGTGCCGAGCTCATTCAGTACACAGAGCCGACACAGAAGAAACATGAGACTAGACATGGATTTCCTCTCCCGAAATAAGGGGCATGCTGTTAGCTAGTTGTCTCATTTATTTTCTAGAAATGCTGGCCATCTTTTAAGAGTCAGACTTCATGCATGATAGGCATACCTTCCACAAAGGTTATTTAGATTTGGTGCCTGTCTGCCTGAAGTTCTGTTTTTTTTTAAACCTGTTTCAGCACTAAATGAAGAGCACTTTGTGGTGGGGCATTGCAGAGGAGTTATTACTTCCTTAATGCCTGAACTTGCATAGTTCCTGGATACATATAACTTCAGCAGCAGGAGCCAACTTCTATTTTAAAGCTCTGCATTGCGTCAGGACAGGACAGCAGCTGTTCCCAGCATTCAAAGGCTGCCAAAACATTACGCTTGAAATGTAACTTATTTAAAGACTACCTTGTAAACAAAAACAGTTTATTCAGATGTGACATGTCTGGGGCATGTATAGTCTTTCCCTGTTGTGAAGAAATGTAGGCATTGCCTGACATGGGCCCTTATCTGCAGCTAACCAGTAGCATCTGTTGAGTCAATAACTCTGTGACTTGCTCATTCACTTGAGGAGATCAATAGTGCAAAAGGTTGACCGAGCTAATAAAGTCAGAAGTAAGTGCTAATTGGGAAAATCTACTGAAGGAGCAATGTGGAATAAAGTGGTTGTGTGCTACAGTATAAGAGTCCCTTAAACTGGCCACTAACGATCCAATTTCTAGCGAAAAATTGTTTGAGAGATCAGATAATTATGATTGGAAGAAAAATCGTTTGCTACACCATCAAGGAACCAATCTTTGCTTCCTATCTACCACAACCAACTAGAAAATCCAAATTTTGGTTTGACCAAAATCCAATCGGACAACTATTTTTATAATCGTTCGTAATCGATTGTGCCCATCAATGGAGATTATTTACAACCAATCCGATCAGAATTTCTGACTGCTCAAACGATTTTTCACTAGAAATTGGACTGTTAGTGGCCACCTTTACACTTGGTTGTTGTCAGTTGTAACTGAAAGGACAACTGATGTGCAGCCCAGTGTCCATGCTTCCCTATGGCCTTTTTCACACTATTCGCTGAAAAACTGAAGCTTTTTCACAATGTAATGCTATAGAGAAAAAAAAACGCATTCAAATGTAATGCATAGCAACTTATTAAAACGTATTAAGTGTAAAAAGGCCCTAATTGTGCACGAGAAACCAGAGAAGTTTGTTTATGTCACAATCTCCATAGACTTGCATGTCCCTTTTGGCGTGTAAGCAGCAGGGTAGAGTTCCGCGGTGCAAGGCTGTGTTCAAGGGGCCTTAAAGCAGCAGGGACAGCCAATATATCTGAGATAAGATTTATTACAGCAGAAAACATTTCTGAATAGATTGGAGTGCTTGCAATGCAGAGTTAGGTTGCAGGCTGCATAATGAACACAGCAATGGGTAAATGGAATTTGATTTTGTGACTGACAATCCCTCTTTAAAGGACACATCCAAGCACTTTAAAAATAAAAAAATCCACTTACCTGGGACATCCTCCAGCCCCTGCCAGCCGTCCTGTGCCCTCGCTGCAGCTCCGCTCACTGCCGGGGGCCCCTCCGGCGCAGGGTGTCCACTGCACCTGCGCGAGTGGCTCTCAGAGTCGCACTGACATCATCCGGACTGTACTGCACAGGTGCAGTGGTTCTGCGCCTGCGCTGTACACTCCGGATGATTTCAGCGCAACCACGTAAGCTGCATGCTGGAGCGCAGAAGAAGCCGACCCAGAAGCCAACCTGGCGAGGTCAACTTCTCCGCGGGAGGGGACCGGGAGCCACCGGAGCTGTGGCGAGGGCACAGGACGGATGCAGGGGGCTGGAGGAAGCTCCAGGTAAGTGCATTTTTTATTTTTAAAGTGCTCGGACCTTCCCTTTAAAGAATCCAAATTTCTCTGTGTTCCCTGTCGGCAATATAGGAACTGAAGCGAATTATTTTGTTTACTATTTCGTGGCTGTATTACGTAAAAATCGTATTATTATTATAATAAAAAAAAAACTCTGATAGCAGATTACAGTGCTTTCTATCAGCCTTCCAACATGTAATCAAAGCTGAAAAAAATGAGTGTATATATGAGTTTATGGAAGGTTTTAGGCTTTTCCTTAAAGGGAAGGTTCAAGCAAAAAAAAAAAAATGAGTTTTACTTACCTAGGGCTTCTACCAGCCCCATGTAGCCATCCTGTGCCCTTGTAGTCACTCACTGCTGCTCCAGTCCCCCGCTGGCAGCTTTCTGACCTCGGAGGTCAGGGCCACATTGCATACATTTTTACGCATTCCAGCTAGTGCAGGAACAAAAATGTACGCGTTGCACCACTAACGCGTAAAAATGTATGCGTTAATGTTCCTGCACTAGCGGGAATGTGTAAAAATGTACGCAATTCGGCCCTGACCTCCGAGGTCAGAAAGCTCCCAGCGGGGGACTGGAGCAGCAGTGAGTGACTACGAGGGCACAGGATGGCTGCATGGGGCTGGTAGAAGCCCCAGGTAAGTGAAAGTCATTTTTTTTTTTTTGCTTGGACCTTCCCTTTAAGGCACTGTAGGCACGTGCCTGCAGGTGCCTGATGTGAGAGAGACGGCCCCTCCTCCTCAGATCACTGACTTTAGGAGCTTACAGTCTAATCACTGCCTCATATCACTGACCTCAGACACTTACACCCTTATCCTTGTCTCATGTCACTAATGGTGCCCATACATGGTACAATTAAAACGTTTGATTTTCCCATTTATTCAACCAAAACAATCGAATAGAGTGAAAATTGAAAATAACCTTTTTCTCTACCGAGAAAAAAGCAATGACTATTTAGTTTTGTCAATAGAAATCTAATCAGACATGTTGGAAAAATCTGGGTAATTGTTTTTGAAATTGTATAGTGGATGGTAGGTTGTATAAGAAAATATTATTAGATAAACCAACTTTTTCTTCATATTAGACCGTTTTTCTCAGATTTTTGGAAAAATCGAACATTTGTGTATGTATGGTACCTCGAAAAGAATTTTAAAAACTATTTAACCAAGCGGAATAATTGATTGAATTTCTCTGATCGAAAAAAAAATATATAAAATTGTACAGTGTATGGGCAACATAAGGATGATATTAGACAGTGATTTGAGTGTAAGATTCTATGGACAGGACAGTGACATAAAACAGGGATTATGCCTACGCCTGTGCCTACTGGCTTCTGAACTGTAAATCCGACCCTGGTAGGTTTGATAAAATAATCTAATTGATCAAAATCTTATACAGAGGAACCTTGGTTTGCAAGCATATTTCATTCCGGAACCATGCTTGTAATCCAAAGCAATCTTAAATCAAAGCAAATTTCCCCATAAGAATTAATAGAACACAGTTGATTCATTCCACAATTCCAAAACAGTTATTGTAAAATAGTATAAAATAAAAATGTAAACAAGACTTTCACTATAACTAACAGAATAATTGCCATCTGTTTGCTCCCCCAACCTTTTTTGTTTTTTCTGTGTGGCTTTAACAAGGAAATATGACTTTGCACAGTCTCTACTCTTAGATTACGGCCTCTTTCAAAGTGGGACGTTGCGTTTGATGCAACGTTAAAGTCGCACAACGTGCCACTAACGCAGCGCATGTAGGTTATAAAATTGGACGTTATTTTGCACTGCATTATGTGTCTCTTGGTGCGCCATTTTTGTCGCATACTCATGGAATGTGTTACATTTAAAAAAAAAAAAAAACTTACTGAGCATGTGCAACACACATAACGCAGCAAATGTATTGCTAAACTGTGCGTTTAGCAATACATTTGCTGTGTTATGTGTGTTGCACATGCTCAGTAAGGTTTTTTTTTTTTTTTAAATGTAACGGTCTAACTGTGCGTTTAGCAATACATTTGCTGCATTATGTGTGTTGCACATGCTCAGTAAGGTTTGTTTTTTTTTAAATGTAACACATTCCATGAGTATGCGACGAAAACGGCGCACCAAGAGACACATAATGCAGTGCAAAATAACGTCCAATTTTATAACCTACATGCGCTGCGTTAGGGGCACGTTGTGCATCACTTTCTAAATATTGCTACACGTTGCACACAACCCATGTGTGCACTGTGAATGTCGCACAGACTTTGCATTGCTGTGCGTTAGTCTGCGTTGGAACATTTTCTAATGTGCGATTTTAACGTCGCACTGTGAAAGAGGCCTAAAGGACCACTATAGTGAAAAAGAAGGCAGGTAAAATCTGACAGAACCGACAGGTTTTGGGCCAGTCCATCTCCTCATGGGGGATTCTCAGGGTTTTCTTTGATTTTAACATCATCTCCTGAACAGCAGTTTAACTGCCAAAATAGTAAGATACCAGCCAGCGACCCTACTCACTTGCACACTATTTTGTCAGTTAGACTTTGCAACTGCTGTTCAGGAAATGCTGTTGAAAACAAAGAAAACCTTGAGAATCCCCCATGAGGAGATGGACTGGCCCAAAACCTGTCGGTTCTGTCAGATTTTAACTGCCTAGTTTTTTAACGATAGTGATCCTTTAATTGGTTAACCTCCTGAGCGGTCTGGACGAGCTCAGCTCGTCCATCACCGCCGGAGGCTGCCGCTCAGGCCCTGCTGGGCCGATTTTTATCAAATAAAGTGCAGCACATGCAGCCGGCACTTTGCCAGCCGCGTGTGCTGCCTGATCGCCGCCGCTCTGCGGCGATTCGCCGCGAGCAGCGGCGAAAGAGGGCCCCCCTAGCCGCCTGAGCCCTGCGCAGCCGGAACAAAAAGTTCCGGCCAGCGCTAAGGGCTGGATCGGAGGCGGCTGACGTCAGGACGTCGGCTGACGTCGATGACGTCACTCCGCTCGTCGCTATGGCGACGATATAAGCAAAACAAGGAAGGCCGCTCATTGCGGCCTTCCTTGTTTATTCTGGGCGCCGGAGGCGATCGGAAGATCGCCTCCGGAGCGCCCTCTAGTGGGCTTTCATGCAGCCAACTTTCAGTTGGCTGCATGAAATAGTTTTTTTTTTATTTAAAAAAAACCCTCCCGCAGCCACCCTGGCGATTTAATCAGAACGCCAGGGTGGTTAAGGTTCAGGATGTAGATTATACGCCCTAATTAGTCCCCCTGTGTGTTTTAGGACGTAGAATCTACGTCCTGCATTAATTCCCGCTGTCTGTTGCTGCGCGTGCACGTGCGTCCTCCCGCTCGTGCACAGTCACGTGAATGGTCCTGTGAATGTTTGTTGCTATTAGCTAGCAAGAATCATTCAATAAAGTTAGAAAAAGTTGTAATAGTAAAAAAAAAAAATGAAAGTGACATGGGCCCAATAAAATAAAAAGTATTTTTTAAAATTCCCTATTAATTTTTAACCCACACTTAGCCTATTAACTGACTATTAACCCCTGCAATACCTATGCTTGTTTATAAACGTTTCATGACTGCCGCCAGTAGCGATCGGATGTAATCGCTAGGACAAAAGTTTCAGGCCCCAATGCTCTACAGATGTAATGCTCTGCCATTGGCTAGTGATGCATCTGTACAGCTCTATGCCCCCTGAACTGTCGCCCTAGCAAATGCATTCGATCTCCACAGACGCGCAGACTGGGGATAACGGTCCACCACATGCTCAGCTAGAAGTAAAATGTGGCATATGGGGTATCATTTTAATCGGGAAGGGCCAAATAATTTATTTGTAAATGTTTTATAACTGTGGGATGTGAAAATTAGGAAGGCTGTAAAATGAAAAAATGTTTGTTTTCTGCATTTACGCCAATTTTTTCCCCATAAATGGACTATAAAACAAAATAGTTTTTGTAGAAAAATATTACCGAAAGAAAGCCTAGATTATACTGAAAAAAGAAGATATGTATCACTAAGGCCTGGGGCACACTGAGCGGATTTGGATGAGATCCGCCGGCCGCATCCGCCTGCAAATCCGCTTGGCTAATGTATTTCAATGGGATGGTGCACACCAGCGGTTTGAGGTTTTTAGCAAACCGCAAACGTGCCTCCTGCTGCACCTTTGCGGTTTGCTAAAGGCCTCAAACCGCCGGTGTCCACCACACATTGAAATACAATAGCCAAGCGTTTTCACTGGCTGATGCGGCTGGCGGATCGCATACAAAATCCGCTTGGTGTGCACTCGGCCAAATATCTGCTCTCTGCTCCCAAAACCGCTAGCGTTTTGACGATCTGCTAGCGGTTTTGGTGTGCACTGGGCCTAAGTTGGCATAGATAATTAAAAAGTTACTGCTGTATCAAAACGACACAGCTAAAATTTCAAAAACTTTAAGGTGTAAAAACCGTGGAATGCGAAAGGGATAAGTACAACTAAGTACAATCCTGCAGCACCAAAGGTTGTGATGACGTGACGCATGTATACTTTTTTTGTTTGTATATCAAGTCAACATTTCACAAGGGCTCTTAAACCAAGTTACTCTCAATCCAAGGTTTAACTGTATAAAAAAAATAAATTGTGTATGGCCAGCTTTACCGAGAACACAGACAGCTCATGGTGATCCACAACCACTAGCAAATTATAAGGGGCTCAATGGGAGCAAAAAGCCCTCTTCATATTTAGCATGCAAAAAAAATCATAAACAGGAGGTGGAAAGCACACACGTTTACACTGAGCTAATAGCTGGAGAATCTCACATGTTTAAACCTACTATGAATAAAACAAGAGGAGACAAGACGTCTCTGCTAGACTAAATACGTTATTGCTGTAGACCTAGAATGTACACAGTAATTTCAGTGCTTACACAGATACTACCAGTCACCACATATGTGATAATAAAGCCACACTCTGGACATGGTTTAAAAAGTGAAATTCTGTTATCTTATTTTGTTGTTGGGCTCTGCGATCTTTGCAGCATATCTTTTGCTTTAGATCTTTAAGGATACCCGAGGTGACATGTGACATGATGAGATAGACGTGTATGTACAGTGCCTAGCACACAAATAACTATGCTGTGTTCCTTTTTTTCTTTCTCTGCCTGAAAGAGTTAAAGGACTTACGAGCCCAAATTTTAAAAAAAGTTCCATACCTGTATGATTTTTGAAGGCACGGAGGACGCCATCCGCGCCCTCCGTGCAGTTCCGCCGGGTCCCCGCTGCTTAATCTCCCCCACGGCCAGATCCCGACCCCACAGCCCGGGTCGGGCTCTCTTGACTCCTCAAAAATGGCCGCCGGACACGAGACAGTGCGGCTGCGCAGATCTAGGGCCTCACCCCCGATCCACGCTACAGGAGACAGCCTGTAGCGTGGGCGTGGATGGTGTCCTCCGTGCCTTCAAAAATAATACAGTAAAGATGTAGAGCCGGCACCATCTGATTGTATCATGCTCTTTTAATGAAGGTTCATAGCGATCACAAAAACGACGTTTCGGGGCGCAGCCCCTTTCTCAAGTTGGTGACAGCCTGACTGAATGAATCAAATATACATAATATATACCCCCTCCCAGATTCAAACTATCCAATCCTGGGCTGAGTAGACTCTCAGCCAATCAGGTGTATGAGGCCACAAGGCGGACCTGATAGGGAACATATATAGTCTGGGGAGCCAATAGAAAATAGAATGACCACGTGACGCCGTGGGCCACGGCGAGCCAATGAGCGTGTCTCCTTTTCCTGTTGGGAGAGGGGGCGTGCCAGTATGGTGGCGTCCATCGCGGAGAGCGGAGGAATCCGTTCCTTACCGATATGTATACACAGGTGGGTCATTCTAAAAGAGCATGATACAATCAGATGGTGCCAGCTCTACATCTTTACTTCAAGTATCCGACTGGTTTACCGGATAGCCTTGGCACATCTTTTCTGTTACCATTGACGGTGTGCTGCCTTCTGTCAATTACTTCAAAAATCATACAGGTATGGAACTTTTTTTAAAAATTTGGGCTCGTAAGTCCTTTAAATATCAGGTATGTAAGTGGCTGACTCAGTCCTGACTCAGACAGGAAGTGACTACAGTGTGACCCTCACGGATAAGAAATTCCAATTATAAAACCCTTTCCTAGCAGAAAATGGCTTCTGAGAGCAGAAAAGATTTAAAAATGGTCAATAGTTCATAGATTTTAGCTTTGGCATACTTCAATGATTGTGTCATTGATCAAAACCAATAAAACAGTTAAAACTTAAAAAGTAAATTTAAACATAAAATAAAACTGTGGAATATCTCAAAAGGTCATTTGTAGGAGAAGGACGATAGATACAATCGTTTATTTAATTAATTTATTTTTAGCCTCGGTTGTCCTTTCAAGGAAACCCAAAGTGAGAGTAATATGGAGGCTGCCATATTTATTCCCTTTTAGAAAATACCAGTTGCCCGACCATCCTATTGATCTTCTGGCGTCAGTAGTGCCTGAGTCACAACCCTGAAAAAAGCATGCAGCTAATGTAGTCAGACGAGTCAGAGAACCTGATCTGCTGCATGCTTGTTCAGGGTCTATGGAGAAAAGTATTAGAGACACAGGATCAGGGGGACAGCCAGGCAACTTGCATTGCTTAAAATGAAATAAAAATGGTAGCCCCTGTAGCCCTTTCAGCTCGGGTTCCCTTTAAAGAGGGACTGTAGTCAAAATAACATAATGAATAGTTACATTACGGCATTGACTGGAGTAAACTCCCATAAATCTGAGCGACACTCATATTGTGTGTATTGTATAAGGTTCTTCTCTCCACAATAACTGTACTAAATATAATCAGGCATAACAACTGATGTATTTTCTATCTTTCATAATCTATCTAGGCATTAAAGAGATGACTCAGTTATAGGTTCTGTAGTGGTATTGCAAGCAGGTGCGTAACTGCAGGGGAGCAGGGGGGCCCAGAGCTGTTGGGGGGGCCCGACTTTTACTTCACTCCCTCCGATAAAGGCCTCCATCCTTCAGATCATGTATTTTGTGGCTACACTTGTTAGCCTAGGCTAAGCCTCAGTAGGGGGGAGGAGGGGCCACATACCAATACACAGCAATATATGCTGTAGCTCAGGGCTGGGCTGAGGCAGAGGAGAGAGAGGCTCCAGCCTCAGGGCGCAGTGTAGGAGGGGGGCGCACAACTCGCTCAGCTATCATTCCACTATTGTGTTTGAACCAGAGAGAAATAAGTAAAGGGGATACATGGCAGTGACTAGGCCTGAAAGATAAATCGAATTTAAACCACTATCGCGATCACCAAGATCACAATTTCGGAATCGTTAAAGCGGCGATTATCGTGATCACATAATTTCCACATGGGGGAAGTTTGAAGAAGCGGCTTCAAACTTCCCCAAAAGTCCTGGCATGTGCAGCCCGCAGCGTTGGACATACCTTCCGCACAAATCCAACGCTGTCCATCCTCTATCGCCGTCTGCCGGCTCTTCTGCTTGGCAAAACTCTGTCATGTGACATACAGGAAGTATTCCGTGCATTAGAGCCTGCACGAGGCGAAGTGGATAGACGGGCATCGCTGGACTTGTGCTGTAGGCTATGTCCAGTACTGATGCAGCTTGGGAGACAGAGTGGGCACAGAGACAGAGTGGGCACAGAGACGGTCAAGAGAGAAACAGAGCGGGCACAGACACACAAAGGGGTCAAGACAGAGACCCAGAGGAGGCATAAAGAGGCAAAGGGGGCACAAAGAAAGGTGGGGGGGACAAAGCTTGATTTGAAGGAAATCGAATCGAAATCGCAAATTTCGGACAGAAATCGCTCAATTCAATTTTTTACTAAAATCGTTCAGGCCTAGCAGTGACTGCAAGCCAGATAACTAGAGATTAAGGTGTTGTGGGGGGTTGGGGGATCTGGGGCGCCTCTTAGTGTAATAGCAATCGGTGTGTGACAGCTGGGGTGGGAGAGATGGAGGGGCGCACTTTGGTGTCTCAGCCTTGGGTGCTGGAGGACTTTGTCCCGGCTCTGCTGTAGCTTTTGGAAGTGTTTCTGATGCTGAAACCAGGATATTTACCATAAAAGTGGGTATCCTGAATAATCTACTGCATTCTTCTATATGTTGGTTCCTCTTTAAAGTGGTGAGTGACTTTGTACTGGTCTTGGTTAGTGGCACATGTTTGATATTTGTGAAGCCTACCACTTATTAAATCATTTATTTAGCATTTAATTGTGAACTTTTATATTTTTGCAGTTGACGGCAGGACTGAAATTGCTCTTTTTTCTGTATTTTTTTATTTACCTGAACCCATTCTTTTTGGTTTTTGGAAGAATTTATTGTTAGTACAAATAAAAGAAGAATCGTGTACAGTACCCGACCTTTCTTTTGACACTGCAAATGAGGTGCACTAACACAACTGCAACCTTCTGTGTCACACAGGAGACAAGGGGGAGTTTCAGGGTATATGCATGAATCCTACCACTGTATATCACGTAATACATTTTGACCCATATGCAATTAACTTTTTCACCTAAGTTTTCTCCAAGGAGATAATTTTTCATCTTCGATTTAATATAACTTTCCTGCACTTTTTAACTAAAATGTACCAAAAAGTAGGTGAAAAAGTACTATCAAAATTATTTTAAGTAAGTTCTTGCTTTCTGGTGGCTTAAAAAGCATTTTACTGACAAGTTTAAAATTATCACCTAAGAGAAAATTCAGGTGAAAAGGTGAATTGCATATGGCCCTTTGTTTCTTAAAGTGGCTCAGTACATCAGAAGGACAAGTAACAAAGTCCTTCCCACCGTTTAAAATGATATAATTTAGACATTGGCCTCAATTCACTAAGCTTATCTCCTGTCTTTAATAACGTTTCTATAGTTATCACCATGGAGATGAGGCATGTAGTATTCAGGAAACATTTTAACTCAGGCAAACCTAAAGTTAACACTTCTGTCTTTAACTACTTAACGACCGCCCCACGCCAATGGGCGTGGTCGCGGCGGCAGCCCCAGGACTGCCTAACACCAATTGGCGTCAAGTCCTGTGGCTGGGATTTGCAGGAGATCACGCGCAGGCTGCGCGCGCATCTCCTGCTTGAGGGGCAGAGCTCCGCCCCGACTTCAGTCTCCGAGCGGCTATTGCCGTTCGGGAGACTGTTAGACGGCGAAATCGCCGTCTTTACACAGTGTACAGCGCTGCGATCAGCAGCAGCGCTGTACTGGGGACAGCTGTGTGACACGGCTGTCCCCCTGGGGGACTCAGAAGCGATCCACTGTGATAGGCAGACGGGGGGAGGGAGGGAAGGTAATATGCATATGAAAATAAAAATGTATAAAAAAATTACGCAGAAAATGTTTGTTTATAAACAAACAAACAAACCTGGGGGTGATCAGACCCCACCAACAGAGAGCTCTGTTGGTGGGGGGAAAAGGGGTGGGATCACTTGTGTGCTGTGTTGTGCGGCTCTGCAGCTTGGCCTTAAAGCTGCAGTGGCCATTTTCATAATAAAAGGCCTGGTCTTTATGGGGGTTAATCACTATGGTCCCTTAAGTGGTTAAAGTGAACCCAAGGTGGGGTTCTGACAATGAAATCCGCATACAGAGGCTGGGTCTGCCTATACAGCCCAGCCTCTATTGCTATCCAGACCCCCACTAAGCCCCCCTGTGCTCTGCGATCACCCATAAATCACAACCGCGCAGCTGACACGCAGCGTGTCACAGCGGGCTGTGTTTATCTCTGTACTGTCAGTCTGCTGCTCCCCGCCTCCTGCACAGCTCCGGTCCCCGCCAACGTCCCTTTCCTCCCCGCTGATTGGAGGGAAGGGACGCGGGCGGGAACCGGAGCTATGCAGGAGGCGGGGGTAGAGCCGAGACTGGCAATACTGAGGTAAACAGTGTGGCTGTGATTTATGGGTGATTGCAGAGCGCAGGGCGAGCTTAGGGGGATCTGGATAGCATCAGAGGCTGGGCTGTATAGGCAGACCCAGCCTCTGTATGCGGATTTCATTGTCAGAACCCCACCTCAGGTTCTCTTTAAGTTAACTCTTCAATCCTTAAAATAACTCCAGAATTCTAAAGTTAAAGACAGGATGTTAATTAACTGTGTGTGAAAATAACTACAGAGGAGATAGCTTAACTACATAGGAGGTAACTTAAGGAATGAAGAGATAAGATAACTCTCTCACTGTGTGGTAGCAGGTTTTCTCTTGCCTTATTATCTCCAGCATGATCTTAGGGAATTGAGGCCAATGGCCTCAATTCACTAAGCTTATCTCCTGTCTTTAATAACGTTTCTATAGTTATCACCATGGTGATAAGGCATGTAGTATTCAGGAAACATTTTACCTCAGGCAAACCTAAAGTTAACTCTTCTGTCTTTAAGTTAACTCTTCAATCCTTAAAATAACTCCAGAATTCTAGACAGGCTGTTAATTAACTGCATGTGAAAATAACTACAGAGGTAACTTAACTACAGAGGAGGTAATTTAACTACAGAGGAGGTAACTTAAAGAATGAAGAGATAAGATAACTCTCTCACTGTGTGGTGGCAAGTTTCTCTTGCCTTATTATCTCCAGCATGATCTTAGTGAATTGAGGCCATTGTCAACTAAACTATTTCCCTGGAGTTTCCATTCCAGCACACTCATGGGGCCAAACCCATGAGTATGATTTCCATGGAGCTTCCAGTCCAGCATTCTCATGGGGCCAAACCCATGAGTATGATTTCCATGGAGCTTTCAGTCCAGCATTCTCATGGGGCCAAACCCATGAGTATGATTTCCATGGAGCTTTCATTCCAGCATTCTCATGGGGCCAAACCCATGAGTATGCTGGAATGGATGCTCCAGGAAAGGAAAATTCAGATAGGTAAGTATTAATTTACCGGTTTATGAGCTCGCATAAAGGGTTCCTGAACTGACCATTAGTATTACAAATACAACTAATTGTCTCAAAAGTTTATTTTCAGTTCACGTTTACTTTAATGCAGTCTGCTACTCTTGACCCAATTTGCCTTTTTTATTTCCACACCACTTGTAGTCCAGCTCCTAGGTTCTCGACACATGGTACAAGTATTCCAGGGAATACTTTAGTTGCCCTCAAGGGGTTCTTGAATTAGTTAAAGTCGAACCATCTTAGTGATTTTTTATTTATTTTTTTTGGTAGTAAATTTTTTTTTATTGAGGAGTATACAATGTAAGACAAAATGTTACAAAAACATAAGTAAAGCAGTAAAATATTAACAAATATTAGTACCTGTAACATATAAAACCTTTTAACTTTTAACATTTAGTACACTGTTAAAAAAGTAACCAGAGAAAATAACCCCCCCCCCCCGCCCCGCGCATCTTAGTAAGTTCTGAGAAACAAACAGAAATAAGTATTCATAGTTTCATTAAAGGCCCTGGTGAAAGCATTTATACACAATTTTGGAGTAATGCATGCATTATACATATATTCAATGTTTTGAAACACTAGTCTAGCTCAAAAGTCAATCATCAATGGCCAGCCAATCCACATCCATTGTATGTATGTCTGTGGTTCAGGCAGTATACTTTATATTTCTTTGCCGTTGGTACTGATATGAATGGTCTATTCACCCCGTAAAGCTCTGCCTAATATTTTAGTGCTAAATGACATTCAGCAAATGCATTCAGCAAAGTGATAGAATCGCTTTGCAAATGTCAATATACTGTACTTACATTAGTACAAGTCATTCTGATTTGTGGCTACATTTTCATGTGCGTTTTGCCCACTACGCCCTACACTTACTTTACAGCCAGATCCGACAGCGGGGAACAAGCTGAGAATCACTGATTCACTAAATAATACCGTGTGTGATATCTCTATTACTTGCAGACAAAGGTATTTATTTTCAGAAAGTGACAACAGCTTCTAAATTGAAATTTGTAACGGTCCATAAACATAGATTGTGTCTCAGAGCATTGCCACGGCTAGACCTCTGCTATAATAAGTGGTTACTTGGTGTAAGCAGAGAAGTGTGATACAAAGTCGGCACTGTGAGGCCGGGGCTGAGACACAGATTCAATCTTCATAAAGTATGTCATCTATAAAATATGCCCCTAGCCACCCAGAGGAATATATATTATGTATTGCAGTGTCAAGTCATTGCTTGCTTTATACAGTACACTGAACTGGACACTTTCTCACATCAATATGGGAAATGAAATGCTAGAATTAGAAGTATTTGCTAGATGGGAATCTTGCTAACTGATGTTTTCATCAATAGGAGACCATAGGGCCCTATCACATACATTCTCTTTATATAGCGGTAGTTCACAGGTATCGCTAGTTATAGTCATGAGGTGATTTCTGCCTTATATAATTATGTCTCCGGGATCATCAGAAGTCCCCATGTGACCAGCACTGTAATATTAACTGTGTGATGTGCAGCTTTACCAACCCATAATGGGGGATTCTGGTGAGTCCTGAATATTTCTTGCAAATCAGATTACAGATCTGACAAGCTGGCCTGTCCACATCCCATGTGACTGCCTGGCCTTTGCATTAACCTCTTGACGACCAGCTAACGCCGATTGGCGTAAACTGGTCGTCTGCAAGTTTCCATGGAAACTCTTTCCATGTCCGTTCACGGAGGCTGTCTCCGTGAACACCCAGAGAGCCGCCGATCTGCCTTACGGCGCAGCGCCGTATGATGTAAACAGCGGGGATTTCTTCCCCGCGTGTGTACATTTTGCCGGCGAGCCGTGATGGCTCGCCGGCAAAATGTACACACGCGGGGAAGAAATCCCCGCTGTTTACATCATACGGCGCTGCGCCGTAAGGCAGATCGGCGATCCCCGGCCTCTGATTGGCCGGGGATCGCCGTCATTCGATAGGCTGAAGCCTATCCTACAATGCGCAGGACGGATATCCGTCCTGCGCAGCTCAGAGGGGAAGGGAGAGGGAGGGAGAGGGACGGAGCGCTGAAAACGCTGCGGAGGGGGGCTTTGAAGAGCCCCCCCGCAAAGCGCAGAGAGCCGGCGGCGATCAGACCCCCCCCAGCAGGACATCCCCCTAGTGGGGAAAAAAAGGGGGTAAGTCTGATCGCCCTGGCTAAAACCTGATCTGTGCTGCGGGCTGGAGAGCCTACGCAGCACAGATCAGCCAGAAAGCCACTGGTCGGCAAGTGGTTAAGGAGGAACTCTAGTGAAAACAACATCATGAATAAAATTGCTTATTTTTTTACAGTATCCATTTATAAATTATTTAGTCAGTGTTTGCCCATTGTGAAATCTTTCCTCACCCTTATTACAGGTGGCGGCAGCCTTAGTCCTGCAGATTGTTTGGTTAGTGAGAGTCCTAAAGCCAGTACAAAATAAATCCATCCTCCCAGAATGCATATAGTGTGTGTGTGTGTTTGTGTGTGTGTGTGTGTGTGGGGGGGGGGGGGGGGGGTAGGTGATTTTCCACATAGCTCGTCAGCCTAGGCTAAACATCACTGGAGGGGCTGGGCCACATAACAATATACAGCAATATATGGCTAAAGGAAGTGTTTCTGGTAGTGAAACTAATGGATCTGCTGCATACTGACATGTGCGAATGTATTCTGTTAATAAATAGGATGCTTTCATATGACAAAAAAAGGACACGGCACTCAGCAGGCTGTATGCAGCAACAGGCTGTATTGGAGCAAATGAACACACTACATGTTTCGGACAAAGCCCTTCCTCAGGATTCTAAATGGGATCCTTTCAACTGTTTGTTTTCGCATTCCACTACAATCCAGCAAAAAGGGAAAAACTTGTGTATTGCAGTGCGAACCGAGCCTTAGAGAGGTGAGACTGGCAGGGCAGTGCTGTATCTACAGCACTAGCCCTCCTGTTAAATTTTAGATTTCACATTTACATTAGTACAAGCTTTATATAAAGGCCAGGTGTGCAAAGCATAATTGTAACATCTGCAACTATGGCGGCTGCGGACACGCAGGGTGTACCCGCAGCCGCCTTTGTTCCCTGTTCACAGGCTTCATCCATTCCGTCGGCGTCTAGCACGCCGGGAACGGTAATGTCTCGTGCTCATAGGGTCGCTGTATCGCACGGAGACAGGACCTTTATGCTGGAAGAAGGCGTGTCAGCTGACCTGCCGGTCGGCTGATGTCAGAGGTGACTCACGCCACTCAAATTGGCTGATTGGTAAGGGGTGCGGCTGTGAGCTCTCCTCGGCTTCTTAAGCCTTCACTGGTCATTTGCAACTTGTCTGCTGTTGCGAATACACTCGTGTTAGCGCTCAGACCTTAGACTAGTATCCAGTGTGCTTTGATCTGGGAGGAAACCAGGGATTTCACACAAGACTAGGACTATTGTTATATTGTATTACTGATAACCTGTGTATGATTCTGGCTATACTCTGACCTTGCTATTGCTCATCGATTCTGTACTTCTGCCTATCTGACTTAGTTGCTGAACCTCTGCCTGATAACTCACTATTCTTCTGCCTCACGTTTCTGTACTGTATCTGCCTCTCAGTTGCCGAACCTTGCCTGTCAGACCTCTCTACTCACCAGTGGGCCCTTGCCACTGGTGAGGTGCTCTTTGACTGATACTCACCAGCTCCTCTGGTGAGGTTCAGTTTAAGTTATACAGCTCCTGTGACTGATAGTACCTTACCAGCTCCTCTGGTAAGGTCCAGTTAATCTATTCAGTCGCTTGTGCTGATAGTACCTTACCAGCTCCCCTGGTAAGGTTTAGCCAAACTTTGTTGTCACTCTTGCTGTTAGTACTTTACCAGCTCCTCTGGAAAAGCCTATTATTTATACTACTGTTGTTACAGCTAGTACCCACCAGCTCCCCTGGTGAGGTCTAGCACTGTTTCAGATAGTACTCACCAGCTTCTCTGGCGAGATCTATGCATTTGTTCTACTGTTGCATCAAACACTTTACACATCTGTTTCTCAGCCTTCTATACTTGCATTATTGGTGATACTGCAGATCACCACATAATCGGGTATAGAGTCTGTATTATTGGTGATTCTGCAGATCACACAATAATCAGACGTCTGTGTGCTACACCAATCGTTACAATAATCTATTATAATCCAATCTGTAAAGAAAATGTATCCAACAAAACCTCTAAACAAGTAGGTCCATGGAAAAAATGGTATAGGCTTAGGTTACTTGCTCCCCAAACTCATTCAATTATCGCCTTTGTAAAACTCCCCTTCCTCTTTATTATTTTATTTTTGAATTGTACACCTAATACTTAAATTAAAAGTGTTTCAACGTATATTTGTCTTTCTAGGTGATTTATGCTCTGAATCTCAAAGTTGATGAATATGAAATAAACATTCTAACCTTGAAAGAAGCTCACCAAAATGAAATTGAACAAATGTCCAATGAGACGAAAGAAAAAGTTCTGCAATACGAGACCATGGTCGGGGAGGAGAAGAACCTGCGGCTACAGGTCCAGAATTTGGAAGAAGCCTTGGAGAAGAACAATATGGTGAAGGAACAAACCCTGGCAGACCTTGCCTTGTACAAAAAGCAGACAGAGGAACGGGAGCTAAAGACGGAGTGCGAACAAGCAGAAAGGATCGCAGCTTTATCCAGGGAAATGCTATCAATGAAAACTGACTTAGAGGAGCGTTTGCAGCACGTGACCGAGGAAGCCGAAGCTCTACGAAGAGAACGGACATTAGGTGACAAGGAAAAGTCTGTAGACAAACTCAACGAGAAGCTTCATAAGGAGATCCAATCTCTGAACAAGGAGGTGGAGAATCTGAGAGCCCAGAACCACAAGCTAACAGAAGAATACACCATGAAGACTAATAAACTCCATAGCAATTACATGAAAGAAAAGGAAAGCTTAAGAAAAGCTTTGCAGCAGTCTGTTACGGAAATGATAAAGCAGTTGCAGCAGAAGGAGCAGGACCAGTGGAAGGCTAGTCAGGCCAAAGAAGCATCAGCACAGCTGGAAATCAGACAGCTAAAAGCTGACATCAAGGCCAAGGAACTTGAAGTGCTAGAAGCCAAAGATGATTCAAGTAAAGTACAGGAAAGGACACAGGTGAGCAGATATTTCTTCTACTGTGACTGATACAAAAGATTATCATGGCATCTGCTGGGCTTCTTATCTGGAAATATGTCATGATAAGCTAGACAGTGAAAATTGTATTTTGTAAATGAGTGTTTGTAATGCCAGGACAGAGGTATCAGTATTTGTGAAATTATGTTGGGTGTTGTAAGTTACATTTTGTTCAGATGAACACAACATTCCAGAATCCATAAATTTCCCTACAGAAACAAAGACAATTCAGACATACTCCGGTCTTCATAATAGATGTTTCAAAAGCTCATACATGCTTAAAGGGAACCTGAAATGAGAGATACTGTATTTTTGGACTATAAAACTAACTTTTTCTTCCCTAAAAGTGGGGGGAAAAGTCACTATATTCCAAATGCAGTTCCTGACTTGTGAACGCCTGCCAATACGAACCTCCATCCTGCTGCAATGTCAGGGACTCCCTGTACTGTGCCCATGCAGAGGAGGACACAGAGGGGCAAACTGGGACACAAAGGGACATAGTGGAGGACACAAGAAGGACAGAGGCGGACACATGGGGACACAGGAGGACACAAGGAGGACAGATGGGGAGACAAGGGGGATAGATGAGGACACAGGGGGCATGAGGTACGAAGAGGGCTTAATCCACAAGATGCCCCTTCACCATGGATGCACCAGGTTTAGAATGTATTTTTTTTCCCCTGGTTTTTGTCCTCTAAGTTTAGGTGCATCTTATGGTCATTATGGAAGCTGACATATTTATTTCCTTTTAAACAATACTAGTTTCCTGGCAGTCCTGCCAAATCACACACTTCAAACAAGCATACAGTTAATCTTGTCACATTTATGTTATGGTGCGCATACACAGTACAATAAAAACGTTCATTCTTCTTGTTTATGCGACCAAAATGATTGAATCAAATGAAAGTCAAAAAGAATATTTTTTTCAATTAAGAAAACAAGCGATTAATCCCTTTTTTTTTCTATAAAAACCTAATCAGGCGTGTTGGAAAAATATTTATATTTGATTTAATGGAATAATCGACCGAAATGATCTAAACGGAAATCAGAAATGAAAAAATTGTACCATGTATAGGCACCATTAGAAACATCTAATATGAATGCTTGTTCAGGGTCTGTTGGTAAAAGTATAAGAGGCTTTGTTTTAAAGGAAATAAAAGTATAATGTGCATTGTTTTAAAGGAAATAAATATGGCAGCTCCATATCGCTTTCACTTTAGATGACCGTTAAATAAGTACTGTAGTCAGATAGTTAAATACACCATTGTATATACAGAACATGTGATTTGTTTTACTTACTGTACCAAAGTATTGGTAATGTTGTGTGATTTGTCACCTGCATTTGAATGACATTTACTCAATGGTGTTTATCAGTCTAATTCCAGGGGGACTAGTCAGAGAGTTTATTAGACATGGGGCTTGAGAACATAAATAAACATTTCCAAGTTTCCATGTTGACAAAATATTTTTTATATTAAGTTTAAAGGACAACTGAAGTGAGAAGAATATGGAGGCTGTCATATTATATTTCAGACAAACAAATTTTTAATTGTCTATGACTGACCGCCTCAGATAGTAAGCATCTAACGTGTGTACAAACCTAAAGGGGAACTATGAGGGAATTAAAGAGAATTGCATTGTGGGAAATAACAGCTGTTTCCACCTGCCAAAAAAGCAAGCAGCATCTCCTTCCAATGACATCACCTGCCAGCAGTAAAAATGGCACCATGTGATAAATGTCAGAATGTAAATCAGGGAGAGGAAAGATTTTACAATGGGCAAACACTGACTAAATCATTTATACATAATTATTGTAAAGATGAAGCACTTTTTTATTACATTATTTTCACTGGAGTTCCTACACTGGAGTTAAACATATATTCTTGTACACAGTAGGAAGAAATGGCAGCGCCTCTAAAACCAGGCTGCATCTGAATGACTTAACAGCAAGACAGCGCCTCTTAATAAGTACACCCAACTGCATCTCAAACAGATGCTACCATTTACACTATTGGAGGATGTTAGCTTCCAAAACAGTTTGCATGCAAAAAATGTCATACTTAACCCTCCCACCACAGTGAGGTCATCCTATTACCTACACATTGCATTATCTACACATTTTCAGGGTTTTAACGCCTTCCGTTCTATTCATAGCTATATGCTCACCCACACCAACACATAATCCATAAACTAACATTCACATTATTACAAAGTTTGTCAAATGTAAATAGTCTTGAACGTAGACTGGGTGCTGCCTTTGTAAACCATGTGCTATACCATGCACTTCCTAAATGTGCTTTTATTTTGTGCACTTTACAAAAGACTGTGGAAGCACCGCACATACAGAAGAAGGATACATTCTCTTGTAGACAATGACTTTTTACATGGTGCTAGATCTGAATGTATACAAAATGCATTTAACAATTAAAGGCAATTCACATGTACCGTTTCTCTGTTCAGACATGTTTAAAAGGAATGTGTGCTGATTTTTGTTTGAATTCATGTTTTATTAGGTGTTGTGGTTTTATTGGGTCTAGCATTAAAATATGATAAAAACTGGATATTAGTCTAGAGCTCCACCTGATGGTTTGCCTGGTAACGTTTGGAAATACTGCTGTGTAGAGAACAACAGGGCTTTTTAAGTCAGAAGACTTTTGTCTTTTTTTATTTAATATCATTTTTATTTAGAAAAGTGCAGAAAATATGTTACAAGTGTCAACAGTGTGTGCAGCATCCACCTTGGAATAAACAAGATACAGATGCAGTATCCAGCAATGACTCAACGTGAAAACATGCATGTTGAGCAGGGGGGGTAACTATAATGATGAGACACCCCCCCCCCAATATTTACATTCCTTCTCATGCCTCCCCTTCGTACCCTACATGCCCTTGGGGCCCATCTCACAAGGGTCATGAAACAAGTGTGGCCATCATGATCTTCACACCAGTAACAAGTGTAGCCACCCAAACCCCTGATTTGAAGTATAGTCCCCTGTATTAGAGGAAGGGAGAGTTAGTAGTTGGGGTCCCCCACAGCTCCCCCCTCTAGTTACACCCCTGATGTAGGGAACAGGTAGGGAATTGCACGTATAGTGCAGGATAAAAACATTCAGCCTTAAAGAGGAACTCCAGCCTAAACAAACTGTCATTAAGTTACATTAGTTATGTTAATTAAAGTAGATAGGTAATATAATCTCTTACCCACCCTGTTTTAAAAGAACAGACAAATGTTTGATTTCATGATGGCAGCCATCTTTTTGGTTGAAAGGAGGTGACAGGGAGCATGAGACACAGTTCCAACTGTCCTGTGTGCTGATCACCCCTCCTAGTTGCTAGACAACCCGAATAACAACATAGTAAACCCCATCATGCTCTGCACATAATCAGGAAAAAAAGCTCGGGCCTTTTTCCTTTGATGGGTGGAGCTTAGCTAAAAATGCAGCTAAAAATGATGCTTTTGTAAGAAAGACAAAGTTTTGATGCTGTGAAACTGTTAAAGAAACACCAAGCCTTTTCAGTTCTGCTGAGTAGGTTTTTAGTCCAGAGGTTCACTTTAATGACAAAACTGAAGCCTAGCAGAAAACCATTAACTCCAGTCATCAATGACAAATATTTTGACTTTCTTGGAAAGGAAAAAATACATATTGGCCTCAATTCACTAAGATCATGCTGGAGATAAAAAGGCAAGAGAAAACTTACCTCCACACAGTAAGAGAGTTATCTTATCTCTTCATTCCTTAAGTTACCTCCTCTGTAGTTAATTTACCTCCTCTGTAGTTATTTTCACACGCAGTTAATAAACAGCCTGTCCTTAACTGTGGAGTTATTTTAAAGATTGAAGAGTTAACTTAATTTTCTGCCGACTGCGTCACGCCAATGGGCGTGGCCGCGGCGGCAACCCCAGGACCGCCTAACGCCGATTGGCGTAAAGTCCTGAAGCTCTGTTTTGCAGGAGATTGTGCGCAGGATGCGCGCGCATCTCCTGCTTGGGGGGCGGAGCTCCGCCCCACCTTCAGTCTCCGAGCGGCTATTGCTATTGTGTGACACGGCTGTCCCCCTGGGGGACAAGAGAGCGATTGGCTCTCATAGGCAGAAGCCGATGACAGCCGATCGCCATAATTAGCTGGCTGTGGGGAGGGAGGGAGGGTATTTAAAGAAACAGGTTTTTTTTTTAAACAACAAACACTAATATTTATTTAAAAAAAATAAACATGGGGGGAGCGATCAGACCCCACCAACAGAGAGCTCTGTTGGTGGGGAGAAAAGGGGGGGGGGAATCACTTGTGTGCTGTGTTGTGCGGCCCTGCAGCTTAGCCTCAAGCTGCAGTGGCCAATTTTACTAAAAATGGCCTGGTCACTAGGGGGTTTAGCCCTGCAGTCCTCAAGTGGTTAAAGACAGAAGAGTTAACTTTAGGTTTGCCTGAGGTAAAATGTTTTCTGAATATGACATGCCTCATCACCATGGTGATAACTCTAGAAACGTTATTAAAGACAGGAGATAAGCTTAGTGAATTGAGGCCATAGAGAACAACGGAAAAAGGTAACAGTAGGAGGGAAAAGAAAAAAGGAGAGAGTTTACAGAAGTCATACTTACAAATTCACACACTTGAAAAACTCTACATCTCCAAGATGGAGGGGGGGGGGGCAGCTCACTTTATGGACAAGTAGTCTAACCACTAATACACTCATTTTAGGAGCCATGCTCCGCTCATGAGACCATGATAGGTTTGTAATCGTCAGAGTCCTGGAGCTCAATTCAACATACCCATATGCAGTATTTCTTAAAACTATTGAGCTGAAGAACAATTTGTTCTTTAGCACCTTTAAGCACTTGGACCCTAAGCAGCCAGTCCTTGAGTGTTGGGAGATATGGATGTCTCCACTCAACCAGGATTACACTCTTAGCAGCAGTAAGTAATTGGGTGGTAATAGACCTCTCATACTTAGAGATAGGCCGAGATGTAGGATGCGGAACACAACAAGGAGAACTTTTTTAATGGGAGAAGGCGCAGTTTTATTTACATAGACGAAACCTTGGTCCCAAAAAGAACGCAGGAAAGGGCATTTCCACAAAAGATGCAATCAAGTACCCTTATGGCCCCACCCCCTCTAACACTTCTGTGTTAGGATATACTGTATATGACCTAGTCTCTCGGGGGTTCTTTAAACTTTTGTCTTTTGTTATGTAAGTTTTTTTTTTTTCACCGCAGTAGGAAAGTAATACTCTTCTCTGATCACAAAGCTTTACCAGGCAAACCAATAGGAGGAACTCCTAAAAATTAAACACTGATATGTAATATTTCATCCGTTCCTAATAAAAAGAAAGGTGAAATGATTGAAAACAAACCGAAACTCAAAAGATCAGCCTCCTACAGTCATTCGCATGAAATTCTCTCCGGCCCAAGAAAGATTTTACCCTACATCTTCAAAGTGAACCTTAAGCACAAAAAAGCCAAAAATACTTACCTCAGAAGTGGGAAGGCTCTAAACAGTCCGGAAGCCCCCCAAATCCTCCAGCCGCCTAGTACTGGATCCCTCTAAACCCAATCAACAAGAGTTCATCAAAAATATTTCTTTTAACTGCGCACTTGCCGTGTACAAGTGTATCTGGACTGGGCATGAGTAAAGTACCAGTAGAAAGGAGCTGCTTGTGCATGGCTTATTTCTCTGTGCACGAGTACTAGGTTCTGCAGGGCATGTGCAAACCTTCCTCATACATACCCAATCCAGGCGCACTCATACATGGCCGGGAGCATGGCTAGAAGAACAACAGGTTCCTGTGTAGGAACTGTGAGCTGTTCAGGCATCTGGGAAATCTCTGGACCATCCCAATGTTTCCCACTATTAAGGTAGAAATCCAAATTGTATAACCTCCCCCCCTCCCCAATCCCACAATACATTGATGCTGAATATGCACACTGCCCCTTAGTTATCCTTGATAGCCTAACACACCTCCAGAACTGCTGTGTATTCTTAAAGCTGAGACATGTATGCATCTATGTCTATAGTGTGGCTAGGGACAAGAGGCAATATCAATAATGGAGCATGGCTCTACATATTTGGAAACTTATTTGGCTGCCAGATAATTACTTAAACATTTAAAGTGGTCTGAAATTCCAACATAGCATTCAATAAAAATGTGTTTTCTTTTTTATTACTCATACAGTTATCATATTTGCTTTTGTCCATAAGTAATATTGTCTGTTTACAAATTAAAAGTTTCCAAAGTGTAGTTTATCTTACCCTGAAACCTGCCATTGCATTTTATTCAAACTGCTTTTTATTATATATTAACATCTTCTAATTTGCTGTTCTGAGCTGTTTGTGTGCTTGAAGCACAGAGAGCTTCACAAAGAGCTCCTTTTCACTTGTTACACTGTGTTTACACACACGTATCAACATTGGAATGCAAACAAAGATACTGTTATCTCCAGTTTGGCTGCAGATTTGAAGCTGAATAGCAGGACAAAGTGCTTTGTTTAACCATTTCAGTGATGTTCTGCTAAAAAAATAATCTGGGATAGTAGCTTTCAAGCTGTGAGGAATATTTTAGAGCAAAGTAGAAATGGTGACTTTCTGTGATGAATAGCGGAAAAGCCGCCGCGTGTTCTGACGGTAAGGCGGCTGGTTCCGCGTCCAGTGCGGCGGTTTCGCCGCAGCAACATGTGTCTGGACTGTCTGGACCTAGTAGTGCACACAGATGGAGAGCTGCGCGCGCGCGCTGCAAGACAAGCTCTTTATACCAATAGGAGGAAGATCAGCTGATCAGGGCGGTCAGCTGATTCCTGCTCAGTCAGTGATTGGTTGATGGGAGCTGGGCGGCGCTGTGGAGCGCTTTACTATATATATATCTCCTGCTGTTCAGTTGCTGGTTGTCTGGCGTTGCGAATGCCTATGTGTTAGCACTCAGACCTTAGTCAGATCTTTCAGTGTGGTGGAACCAGGAGGACCTGGGAATCCACACTTAGCCAGTTACTGTATATCATCTGTGTTATTCTCTAGCATAGTTCCAGGGTGTTGAGATCACGGCCCTCACACCCCAGACTAGGAATACTGTATATCATCTGTGTTATTCTCTAGCATAGTTCCAGGGTGTTGAGACCACGGCCCTCACACCCCTGACTAGGAATACTGTATATCATCTGTGTTATTCTCTAGCATAGTTCCAGGGTGTTGAGATCATGGCCCTCACACCCCAGACTAGGCCTTGTTCTGATATCTGTTATGACCTGTTGCTTTCCTGACTATTCTTCTGATCTCTGATTTGGTACTTTGCATATCTGATACTCCGTTGCCGACCCGGCCTGTCTGACCTTCTGGCTGTCACCCCCCGCAGGGTGTCCAGCCTTTCCGCAGGGGTCCCCTACTCTTCAGAGGGGACTGCTCCTTATCAGTCAGGGACTCCCTCTCCAGGTGTCCTTGACTGCAGTAGAGTCTTCTCTACTTATTGGACCACCTGCTACCCCGGTGGTCCAAAGGTTACTGTTGCACCAAAACACTTACACACTCAGGTGTCTAGAGGTTAGACATATTTGATTATTGGCGATTCTGCAGATCCCCAATAATCAGGTATATCTGTATTCTTGGGGATACTGCAGATCGCCAAGGATCGGATTCTCTCTCTGGTTGCTGACACCGATCGTTACAGTTTCAGACCACTTTAAAGGGAACCTAAACTGAGGAGGATATGGATTGTTCCTTTTAATAATACCAGTTGCCTGACTCTCCTGCTGATCCTGTGTCTCTAACACTTTTAGCCACAGCCGCTGAACAAGCATGCAGATCAGATGCTTTGACTGAAGTCAGACTGGATTCACTGCATTCTTGTTTCAGGTGTGTGATTCAGCCACTACTGCAGCCAAAGAGATTAGCAGGACTGCCAAGCAACTGGTATTGTTTAAAAGGAAACATCCATATCCCTCTCAGTTTAGGTTCCCTTTAAAGAGACACTGAAGCGAAAAAAAATGATGATATTATGTTTTGTAGGTGTAGCACAGCTAAGAAATAAAACATTAAGATCAGATACATCAGTGTAATTGTTTCCAGTACAGGAAGAGTTGAGAAACTCCAGTTGTTATCTCTATGCAAACAAGCCATTAAGCTCTCCGACTAAGTTAGTCGTGGAGAGGGCTGTTATCTGACTTTTATTATCTCAACTGTTCCTGGACTATTTACTTTTCCTCTGGTAGAGGAGAGGTCATTACTTCACAGACTGCTCTGAAAGACTCATTTTGAATGCTGAGTGTTGTGTAATCTGCACATATTATAGAATGATGCAATGTTAGAAAAAACACTATATACCTAAAAATAAAAGTATGAGAATATTTTCTTTGCTGCTAATCTTCTAGTAATTATTCATAGTACACAACCAATTCACTATATCATATTTTTTTTTCACTTCAGTGTCTCTTTAAGGGACAGTATCATATATGAATTTGCGTATGTTCAGGAATGCTTTAAAAATGTGTTTTTAGTGCCAAACAAAACAACTAAATATAAAATTAGCAATAAATATGAAAACAACATACTACATTCAATTTAAAATGTATATCCACTTTAATTAAAATGTGCCATTGATATGCTATATTGTATTTCAATGTTATTAAAATTGCCTTTCCGGTTCAGTCTGCAGCTATAGCTAGGTTGTTTGAAATCTGATAAATGATGCTTCCTGGCAGCTTTGGTAACAGCTAGGTTGTAGCGACTACCGGTACATATTTTTGCTTTATATCTTCATTTCCCCCTGCAGGTGAGTGCTATAGGTCAGTGTGCTCACAGCTGCAGGGAATTTATAATACCAAATCTCTGCACACAGCTTATGTACAGACAGTCAGACACACTCAGCTCTATTTCAGCCAGGTCTGGCAGAGGTAGATAAAGGTAAAAATTATTAATTAAATCTGTGCAGTGCTCTTTTCTTGTCTCTAAAGAAAATGATTTTCCCTGAAAGTGAGTCGCACTTAAAGAGACACTGAAGCGAGACTAAATCTCGCTTCAGGTCTTATATATAGCAGGGGCACGTGTGCCCCTGCTAAAACGCCGCTATCCCGCGGCTTAACAGGGGTCCCTTCACCCCCAACCCACCCCCCGCAAACCTTGGTCGGAAAATGGTCGCTGCAGATCTTCTTCCTGGAGGCAGGGCTAACGGCTGCAGCCCTGCCTCACAGCGTGTCTATCAGCGGCGCATCGCCGCCTCTCCCCGCCCCTCTCAGTGAAGGAAGACTGAGAGGGGCGGGGGAGAGGCGGAGATACGCGTCTGACAGACGCGCGTGGGGCAGGGCTGCGGCGGTTAGCCCTGCCCCAACCAGGAAGTGCTCCCCCGCATTACGGAGGGGATTTGGGGGTGAAGGGACCCCCGTTAAGCCGCGCTATAGCGGCGTTTTAGCAGGGGCACGCATGCCCCTGCTAGCTATGAGGTCTGAAGCGAGATCTATTCTCGCTTCAGACTCTCTTTAAAAGCAAACCTGAAGCTGAAAAAAGCTTATGATATAATGAATTATATGTGTAGTATGGATAAGGAATAGAACATTAGTAGCGAAGAAAAGAGTCTCATATTTTTAATTTCAGTTACAGTAGCAATAAAAAGTATGTCAACCTTTTGGAATTATGGATTTCTGCACAAATTGGTCATAAAATGTGATCTGGTCTTCATCTAAGTAACAACAATAAACAATCACAGTCTGCTCAAACTAATATCACACAAATAATTAAGTGTTTCCATGTTTTTATTGAACACGCCATGTAAACATTCACAGTGCCGGTGGAAAAGGTATGTGAACCCTTGAATTTAATGACTGGTTGAACCTCCTTTGACAGCAATAACTTCAACCAAATGTTTCCTGTAGTTGCAGATCAGATGTGCACAATGGTCAGGAGTAATTTTCAACCGTTCCTCTTTACAGAACTGTTTCAGTTCAGCAATATTCTTGGGATGTCTTGTGTAAATCGCTTTCTTGAGGTCAGGCCACATCATCTCAATCGGGTTGAGGTCAGGAATCTGACTAGGGCACTCCAGAAGGCATATTTTCTTATGTTTAAGCCATTCTGTTGTTGATTTACTTCTATGCTTTGGGTCGTTATCCTGTTGCAACACCCATATTCTGCTGAGCTTCAGCTGGTGGACATATGGCCGTAAGTTCTTCTGCAAAATGTCTTGATAAACTTGGGAATTCATTTTTCCTTCGATGATAGCAATCCATCCAAGCCCTGACACAGCAAGCAGCCCCAAACCATGATGCCCCCACCACCATACTTCACAGTTGGGATGAGGTTTTGATGTTGGTGTACTGTGCCTCTTTTTCTCCACACATAGGGCCATATGCAATTCACCTTTTCACCTGAGTTTTCTCCTAGGTGAAATGTTCAAGCTTGTCAATAAAATGCCTTTTAAACAACCAGCAAGCAAACAAATACTCAAAATAATTTTCATAGTACTTTTTCACTTACTTTTTGGTACTTTTAAAATTACAAAGTCCTAAAAAGTTATTATAAATCGAAGATGAAAATTTTTCTCCTAGGAGAAAATTTAGGTGAAAAAGGGAATTGCATATGGCCCATAGTGTTGTGTGTTTCTTCCAAACAACTCATCTTTGGTTTAATCTGTCCACAGAATAGTTTGCCTGTACTGCTGTGGAACATCCAGGTGCTCTTTTGCAAACTTTAAACGTGCAGCAATGTTGTTTTTGGACAGCAGTGGCTTCCTCTGTGGTATCCTCCCATGTACTCCATTGTTGTTTAGAGTTTTACGTATCATAGATTCGCTAACATGGATGTTAGCATATGCCAGAGACTTTTGTAAGTCTTTAGCTGACATTATGGGCCATATGCAATTCACTTTTTCACCTGAGTTATCTCCTTAGAGATAATTTTCATCTTCTCTTTAAACTAACTTTTCAGCATTTTACAATTGAAAAAGTACCCACATTTTGGTGAAAAAGTACTATTAAATTTATTTTGAGTATTTTGTTGTTTGCTGATGGATTGAAAGGCATTTTATGACAAGTTGTGAAAATATCAACTAGGAGAAAACTCAGGTGAAAAAGGGAATTGCATATAGGCCAATGTGCTTTGCTCTTGCAATCATCTTTACAGGGCGTTCACTCCTAGGGAGAGTAGCAGCAGTACTGAGCTTTCTCTATAGACAATTTGTCTTACCGTGGACTGATGAACAGCAAGGCTTTTGGAGATTCTTTTATAGCCCTTTCCAGCTTTATGCAAGTCAACAATTCTTAATCGTAGATCTTCTGAGAGCTCTTTTGTGCGAGGCATCATTCACATCAGGCTTCTTGGGAATTGCAAAACCAAAACTGGTGTGTGTTTTTATAGGACAGGTTAGCTGTAACCAACACCTCCAATCTCATCTCATTGATTGGACACCAGCTGGCTGACAACTCACTCCAATTAGCTCTTGGAGATGTCATTAGTCTAGGGGTTCACATACTTTTTCCACCTGCACTGTGAATGTTTACATGGTGTGTTCAATAAAAACATGTCAACACTTAATTATTTGCATGGTATTAGTTTAACCACTTCTGTGCCAGGTTTTTTTTTGCTGATCGGTGCTGCGTGGACTCTCCAGCCCGCAGCACCGATCAGATAGCAGCCAGGGCGATCAGACTGCCCCCCTTTTTTCCCCACTAGGGGGATGTCCTGCCGGGGGGGTCTGATTGCCACCGGCTGCTTGCGCTTACAGGGGGGGGGCTCTTCAAAGCCCCCCTTCCGCAGCGCTTCCTGGCCTCCTTCCCCTTCCCTCCCTCTCCCTCCCCCTGTGAGCGGCGCAGGACGGATTTCCGTCCTGCGCCTGATGGGATAGGCTTTAGCCTATCAGGTGCCGGCGATCCCCGGCCAATCAGAGGCCGGGGATCGCCGATCTCCTCTACGGCGCTGCTGCGCAGCAGCGCCGTATATATGTAAACAGCGGGGAAGATCTTCCCTGCGTGTTTACATTTACCCTGCGAGCCGCGATCGGCGGCTTGCAGGCGGCTCGCAGGGTGTTCACGGAGACACCCTCCATGAACTGACATGGAACGGCCGCTCCATGGAATCCACTTCAGGATTCAGGGGCGTACTTAAGCGTACGCAGAATCCTGAAGTGGTTAAGCAGACTATTTTTTTTGCAGCTCGAACATTTCCTTTAAAGAGTACCTGAGGTGGGTTTGACAAATCAGGACACAGAGGCATATTCTGTATACAATGCCCAGCTTCTGTATCCTACCAGCGTTCCTCCAGCCCCCCCCCCCCCCCCTGGGCTCTGCTGCCCCCCATTAAAAAAAAGTGCCAGGCTAGCGACACACAGATTGTCACTAGCCTGTTATTTACCCCTGCCCTGTCATTCAGCGCTGCTCCCCCGCCTCCTGTGTAACACGGCTCCCCACCTGTGTCCTTTCCCTCCCCACCTCTGTAAGCTTCCTCCAATCGGAAGTGGAGGCGGGGAGGGACACAGGCGGGGAGCCGCGTTATACAGGAGGTGAGGGAGCAGCGCTGAAGGACAGGGAAGAGTTAAATAACAGGCTAGCGACAATCTGCGTGTCGCTAGCCTGGTGCTTTTTTTTAATGGGGACAGCAGAGGGAGGGGGGAGGGTCTGGAGGAACGCTGGATGGATACAGAGGCTGGGCATTGTATACAGAACGTGCCTCTGTGTCCTTATAGGATTTGTCAAACCCACCTTGGGTTCTCTTTAAAGGACAGGTCCGGAAAAAAAGAACTACCTACCTGAGGCTTCCTCCAGCCCCTGGCAGCCGATATGTCCCTTGCTAAGTTTTTCAATGTATCCTGTACTGGAAAACAATATGAGACTCTTTTCTTTACTACTAATGTTTTATTTCTTAGCTGCTGTACTACACATACAATTTATTATATCACTAGTAAAAAGGCCTGTTTGTTAAAAAAACGGGCGCTAGGTGACAGCCGCTACCCCCCGCAATGCACGCACATACGCGTCCCGCTTGCTCGTTCCCCACCCCTGTCTGAAGTATATGCACACAGGGCGGTTGGAAAAAGCTGTTATTTCCTACAATGCAATGAGAACCTCCGTGAACCACACACAGCAAACTGTCAGATCCGGCCCTGTGTCCTAACTGCCCTGACTGCGCACATGCTCAGTACAAAAAAGCCAAAAACACACAACCATTTATTTGATGACGCAGGGACACTTGCATTTTATTGTATAGGATACGTTTATTTTCACTTCAGGTTTGCTTTAAATGCCCTATGCAAATATCTTTCTCCTCGAGCCCTCATCACAAGTCACATGCTAGCACACGTGAAAACAGCTTGCAGTGAAATCAAGGTCCAAAAATAGAATAATGAAATCCTGTGGAGTAAATTATATAGTGGAGCAAAACTGTAATCAGCTATATATACGGTAGTCATGGAATATCTCTAATGTGCATGCTTAAGTGTGGCTTTCAATTACCTTACCATGGTCTATGGGGGTCAGACTGGCCCACCTTTTGGAACTGACTGTGAGAATTCCCCTTTTGATTGTAGGTAATTTTTTCCAGCAGTTGTCACAATTATAATTTGTCTTTAAAAAGGGAACTGTTGAAACAGTAGTTGATGCTTCCAGATTTGTAATTATAAGAAACTAGCTGATTGCCCGGTGTTGCTCGGGTATGTATTTGGCTGGTGTTGGCTCTGCATACTTTTTCTAACCCTAACACACAATTACTCACTGACCAAGTTTGTGAGCTTTGCGGTCTTTGGTATCAATAATTTTCATTGAAATGAAAAAATCTGATTGGCTTTTTGTGGCTCCACCCCTTTTCTGAATTTGAACCCCAGTCACCCAATAACCAACTGTACCAGGTTTGAGGCCTGTGCCATTAACAGTTCAAGAATGGTAGCAATTAAATATTCCCCTTGAAAAGCAATAGGTGAAGTTTGATTCACTTTTGTAGGCTCCACTCACTTTTCTGGATATTAATCCCAGTCACCCAGTGACCAACTGTGCAAAGTTTAAAAAACCCTGCTATTAACAGTGTAAGAATGGCTACAGTTTACATTTTCCCAGTGAAATTTGTATTTGTCTCCACCCACTGATGATCCGGCGTTGCCCGTGTATGTATTTGGCTGGTGTTGGCTCCGCCCACTTTCTAACCCTAACACACAAATACTCAATGACCAAGTTTGTGAGCTTTGGGGTCCTTGGCATCAATAATTTGTATATTCCCATAGAAATTAAACAAATCAGATAGGCTGTTTGTGGCTCCACCCCTCTCCAGCATTTGAACCCCAGTCACCCAATAACCAACTGTAGCAGGTTTGAGGCATCTGCTATTAACAGTGTAAAAATGGCAGCCCGTGTATGTATTTGGTTGGTGTTGGCTCCGCCCACTTTCTAACCCTAACACACAAATACTCAATGACCAAGTTTGTGAGCTTTGGGGTCCTTGGCATCAATAATTTGTATATTCCCATAGAAATTAAACAAATCAGATAGGCTGTTTGTGGCTCCGCCCCTCTCCAACATTTGAACCCCAGTCACCCAATGCCCAACTGTAGCAGGTTTGAGGCATCTGCTATTAACAGTGTAAAAATGGCAGCAATTTAAATATTCCACTTGAAAATCAACAGGTGAATTTTGATTGGCTATTATAGGCTCTACCCACTGAATATTAATCTCAGTCACTCAGTGACCATCTGGGCAAAGTTTGGGGACCCTGCCATAAACAGTGTAAGAAGGGCTGCAGTTTACGCTATCCCAGTGAAATTTGTTTTTGTCTCCGCCCACTTTTTGTAACCTAGACACAAAGTCACTACTCAATGCCCAAGTTAGTGAGCTTTGGGGTCCTTCGCATCAATAATTTGTATTTTCCCATGAAATGAAACAAATCTGATTCACTGTTTGTGGCTCTGTCCCCTTTTCTGAATTTGAACCCCAGTGACCAACTGTACCAGGTTTGATGCTTGTGCCATTAACAGTGCAAGAATGGCAGCAATTTTAATATTCTACTTGAAAAGTGACATGTGATTTTTGATTGGCATTTTTAGGCTCCACCCACTTTTCTGAATATTAATCCCAGTCACCCAGTAACCAACTATGCTAAGTTTGAGAACCCTGCCATTAACAGTGAAGAAGGGCTGCAGTTTACAATTTCCCAGAAAAATCTGTTTTTAACTCCACCCACTTTTTGTAACCTGGACACACAGTCACTACTTAATTACCAAGTTTGTGAGCTTTTGGGTTCCTGGCATCAAAATTGTCCTAATGGAAGCAGTTTATCCAGCAAATAAATCTGGCTGTTTTTGGCTCTGCCCCTTTACTGAATTTGAACCCCAGACACTTAACGACCGACTGTAGCAGGTTTGAGGCCTCTGCTATTAACAGTGTGAGAATGGCTGCAGTTTCAATATTCCCCTTGAAAATCAATAGGTGAATTTTGATTGGCTCTTGTAGGCTACACCTACTTTCCCGAATATTAATCCTAGTCACCCAGTGACCAACTGTGTGAAGTTTGAGAACCCTGCCATTAACAGTGTAAGAAAAGCTGCAGTTTACATTTCCCCATGTAAAAAGGTAGTTGTTTTTGGCTTTGTCCACTATTTCTAATCTTGACATACAGTCACTTAATGACCAAGTTTATGAGCTTTGGGGTCCTTGGCATTAATAAGTTGCATTTTACCATTGAAATTAAACAAATCTGATTGGCTGGTTTTGGCCCGCTCCCTTCAGAATTGAAACCCCAGTCTCCCAGTGACTGACTGTAGCAGATTTTAGCTCTCTGCCATTAAGAGTGTATGAATGGCAGCAATGTAAATATTCCCCTTGAAAATCAATAGGTGAATTTTGATTGACTGCTGTAGGCTCCACCCACTTTACTGAATATTAGTCCCAGTCACCCAGTGGCCAATCAGATTTGTTAGATTGATTTCAGCCATTCTGTTATTGGCAGGGTTCTCAAACATGATGTTTGAGAACCCTGCCAATAACAGAATGGCTGAAATCAATCTAACAAATCTGATTGACTGTTTGTGGCTCCACCCCTTTAGTGAATTTGGACCCCAGTCACCCAATGACTGACTGCATCAGGTTTGAGGCCTCTGCCACTAACAGTGTAAGAATGGTAGCAATGTGAATATTCCCCATGAAAATCAATAGGTACATTTTGAGTGGCTGTTGTAGGCTCAACCCACATTTCTGAATATTCATCCCAGTCACCCAGTGGCCAATTGCGTAAAGTTTGGGAATCCTGCCATGTTAAATATTTAGTTGTTGGCACCGCCCACTTTTTCTAACCTTGACATACAGTCACTCAATTATCAAGTTTATCAGCTTTGGGGTCCTTGGTATCAATACTTTGTATATTCCCATTGAAAAATAAACAAATCTGGCTGTTTGAGGCTCCGCCCCCTTTCGGAATTTGGACCCTAGTCACCCAGTGACCAACTGTACCAGGTTTGAGGCATCTGCTTTTAACAGTATAAGAGAATGGTAGCAGATGAAATATTCCCTTTGAAAATCAAAAGGTGAATTTTTATTGGCTGTTGTAGGCTCCACCCACCTTCCAAAATCTTAATCTCAGTCACCCAATGACCAACTGTGCAAAGTTTGAGAACCCTGCCATTAACAGTGTAAGAATGGCTGCAGTTTATATTTTCCCAGTAAAAGTTGTTTTGGCTCCGCCCACTTTGTGTAACCTTGACACACAGTCACTCAATGACCAAGTTTGTGAGCTTTCAGGTGCCTGGCATAAAAAATGTGTGAATGAAAGCAGTTTATCCACCAAGGAAATCTGATTGGCTGTATGTGGCCCTGCCCCTTTAGTGAATTTGGACCCCAGTCACCCAATGACCGACTGTAGCAAGTTTGAAGCCTCTGCCATTAAAAGTGTAAGAATAGGAGCAGTTTAAATATTGCCCTTGAAAATCAATAGGTGAATTTTGATTGGCTTCTGTAGGCTCCACCCATTTTCTTGAATCTTAATCGCATTCACCCAGTGACCAACTGTGCCAAGTTTGAGAACCCTGCGATTAACAGTCTAAGAATGGCTGCAGTTTAAAATGAACGGCTGAAATTTGATTGGCTGTTTTATGCTCCACCCACTTTCCCTGGATTTGTAACCTCGGTCACCAAGTGACCAACTGTGCCATGTGCAGGGGAGGACTGGGACCTTTTGGCCTGGGGGGACAACACAAACTAGAGGCCCGTTTCACGGCATCCCCAGCCCAAAGCCATATCTTTCTTGTGTGCAAATCTTCAAATTGTGATGACTAACAGCCCCAGCCACACACACACACACACCATGTACCTGATGCCTAACCCCATTCCTCCGCACAATCTACCTGTCTGTGTCTGATGCCTAACCTTAAAGGAGTTATCAGGCTTTTTTTTTTTTTATGCAAATAAGTGCTACTTACCCAGGGCTCGTCCAGCCCCAAGCTCCCAGCATGTCCCTTGCCGCAGCTCTGCAGTCAGCTGTTCGCTGCCGCTGCCTCCCAGCCCCCGGCGATGACGTCAGGCCGACTGCGCCTGTGCGAGCGGCGCTGTCAATCACCGTCACATGGACCAGAGCGTACTGTGCAGACGCAGAACTACTGCGCCTGCGCAGTACACTTCGGTCCACGTGGCGGTGATTGACAGTGCTGCTCGCACAGGCGCAGTACAGGCCGACATCCAGGTCGGACTGGTGCCATCGCCGGGGACTGGGAGGCAGCAGCAGCGAATGGCTGACTGCAGAGCTGCGGCGAAGGACATGCTGGGAGCGTGGGGCTGGAGGAAGCCCCGGGTAAGTAGCACTTATTTCATTAAAAATGCTTGATAACTCCTTTAAACAACCCCCCCACACACACACACACACACACACACAAACCTACCTACCTGGTGATGCCTAACTCCACTCCTGCCCACCCACCATACAAACTACTTGTCTGACACCTACCCCCCACCCCTCCAACTACCTGTTTGACAGTGCCTAACTGCCTGCCTCCCCCCTCCCCTGACGCCAATCACACCACAAGAAGAAAAAACGTTCCCCCTCAGGCCAGGGTCAGAATGGGGATGATTATCACACAAAAAAACTCAGAGGGCATTGGCCTGGGCAGAGAATTGAATTTGACAGCAGTAGCAGGCAGGCAGCAAAGTGTGAGTAACTCAGTGACAAGAAGGGAGAAGAAGTACAGAACACAATTTATAAAAACCACCTTCTCCTCTGGCAACCTGGACCCGACCTCCTCTATCCTCCTGTCTCCTCAGTCCTACACCTCCTCCTCCTCCACAGCAGCAAGCAGCTATAGGTGGCATCTCCGACTCCCAGCCCCCAGAGTGTCAGACTCTTCCAGCCAGGACAGCCAGCCAGCCACTCGTAGCCGCAGCTCCAGGCCCCCAGCCCCCCCAGCACAGAAAGCTGAAGAGTGAGACAGCTCACTCCGACGACACCTCAGGCACAGCAGCACAGGGGAGGACTGTGTCCGACTCCTCCAGCCAGCCACTCGTAGCCACAGCTCCAGGCCCCCAGCCCCCCCACCACAGAAAGCTGAAGAGTGAGACAGCTCACTCCGATGACACCGCAGGCACAGCAGCACGTTGCGGGCGGCAATGGCTCCAGGCGGGGGGCGGAGTCAAGCAGGGTCAACCCACCGGGCCGGAGAGGACCTAAGCTATTTGTGTCCTTGTGCCGCTCACATCCACCGCAGGCGCAGCCACGCACAAGGGCACACCACGGCCGGCCGCCTCAGCCCCTTCTCTGATTGGATACTTCAACTTGCCGGGAAATATCGTGCGAGGTTGCGATCCCCACTGCGAACCTGTCACCTGTGGTATGTCTGCGGCCGCTGCGTATAGCAGCGGCTGGCCCTAATTACTTAAGATTTGGGAGGCCCGGGGGGCAATTGCCCCCCGTCCCCCTGGGCCAGTCCTCCCCTGGCCATGTGTGGGGACTCTGGCTTGATTACTGTCAGAATGGCAGCCTTTTACATTTTTTCCATTGACTTGAATGGGTGAAATCTGATTTGCTGTTTGTAGCTCCGCCCAGGTGTGCAGGGGGGACCCGAGACCCCCAGAACATATCATCCCAGGTAGTAAGGGATCTGTATACCAAGTTTCGTTCAAACTGTGTGAAGTTTGAGAACCCTGCCATTAACAGTGTAAGAAAAGCTGCAGTTTACATTTCCCCATGTAAAAAGGTAGTTGTTTTTGGCTTTGTCCACTATTTCTAATCTTGACATACAGTCACTTAATGACCAAGTTTATGAGCTTTGGGGTCCTTGGCATTAATAAGTTGCATTTTACCATTGAAATTAAACAAATCTGATTGGCTGGTTTTGGCCCGCTCCCTTCAGAATTGAAACCCCAGTCTCCCAGTGACTGACTGTAGCAGATTTTAGCTCTCTGCCATTAAGAGTGTATGAATGGCAGCAATGTAAATATTCCCCTTGAAAATCAATAGGTGAATTTTGATTGACTGCTGTAGGCTCCACCCACTTTACTGAATATTAGTCCCAGTCACCCAGTGGCCAATCAGATTTGTTAGATTGATTTCAGCCATTCTGTTATTGGCAGGGTTCTCAAACATGATGTTTGAGAACCCTGCCAATAACAGAATGGCTGAAATCAATCTAACAAATCTGATTGACTGTTTGTGGCTCTACCCCTTTAGTGAATTTGGACCCCAGTCACCCAATGACTGACTGCATCAGGTTTGAGGCCTCTGCCACTAACAGTGTAAGAATGGTAGCAATGTGAATATTCCCCATGAAAATCAATAGGTACATTTTGAGTGGCTGTTGTAGGCTCAACCCACATTTCTGAATATTCATCCCAGTCACCCAGTGGCCAATTGCGTAAAGTTTGGGAATCCTGCCATGTTAAATATTTAGTTGTTGGCACCGCCCACTTTTTCTAACCTTGACATACAGTCACTCAATTATCAAGTTTATCAGCTTTGGGGTCCTTGGTATCAATACTTTGTATATTCCCATTGAAAAATAAACAAATCTGGCTGTTTGAGGCTCCGCCCCTTTCGGAATTTGGACCCTAGTCACCCAGTGACCAACTGTACCAGGTTTGAGGCATCTGCTTTTAACAGTATAAGAGAATGGTAGCAGATGAAATATTCCCTTTGAAAATCAAAAGGTGAATTTTTATTGGCTGTTGTAGTCTCCACCCACCTTCCAAAATCTTAATCTCAGTCACCCAATGACCAACTGTGCAAAGTTTGAGAACCCTGCCATTAACAGTGTAAGAATGGCTGCAGTTTATATTTTCCCAGTAAAAGTTGTTTTGGCTCCGCCCACTTTGTGTAACCTTGACACACAGTCACTCAATGACCAAGTTTGTGAGCTTTCAGGTGCCTGGCATAAAAAATGTGTGAATGAAAGCAGTTTATCCACCAAGGAAATCTGATTGGCTGTATGTGGCCCTGCCCCTTTAGTGAATTTGGACCCCAGTCACCCAATGACCGACTGTAGCAAGTTTGAAGCCTCTGCCATTAAAAGTGTAAGAATAGGAGCAGTTTAAATATTGCCCTTGAAAATCAATAGGTGAATTTTGATTGGCTTCTGTAGGCTCCACCCATTTTCTTGAATCTTAATCGCATTCACCCAGTGACCAACTGTGCCAAGTTTGAGAACCCTGCGATTAACAGTCTAAGAATGGCTGCAGTTTAAAATGAACGGCTGAAATTTGATTGGCTGTTTTATGCTCCACCCACTTTCCCTGGATTTGTAACCTCGGTCACCAAGTGACCAACTGTGCCATGTGTGGGGACTCTGGCTTGATTACTGTCAGAATGGCAGCCTTTTACATTTTTTCCATTGACTTGAATGGGTGAAATCTGATTTGCTGTTTGTAGCTCCGCCCAGGTGTGCAGGGGGGACCCGAGACCCCCAGAACATATCATCCCAGGTAGTAAGGGATCTGTATACCAAGTTTCGTTCAAATCGGTCAAGACGTTTTCGCGTGATCGTGGCACATACACACATACATACATACATACATACATCCGATTTTATATATATAGATGCTGTGTAGGAAGAGTGCCATAACACATATAGCTTACCTTAGTTGATGTTCCCTTGAGCTTGCACATGAATCCGTGTCATGCACTGATGACGACCAACCAGTGTGAAACTGTCTGTATACATGTTGGATTATTGAGGCTCTGTAATATTAACAAGCTGACACATCATTGCATTCCAGCAGTTCTGGAGGTGTGGATAGCTATCAGGGACATCAAAGAGATGATTTGCATATTCAGCAGTGATGCATTATGGGAGACATCATATGTTCACCCCAACCTGAATAACTGTAAATACTTTCTGATGTAAGAAGGCAAACTTCTGTTTTTTCATATCTTCTTAGTAAGAGGGATTTTTGGCCTCTTTCAGCCTCCTAAACACTCCTAGGAGTTCTGGGTCTCCATGAGCTAGCTGGGCAATCTGTAACGCTTAATGTTCCATCGAAATTCCCTTTAGAAAAGTCAGCCATGTGACCCAGACATTCCTTGTGGCAGAGTGTTCCTCGCTAGTGATAAATGGTCATGCTGTAGCTCCTCCCCATGCAGCTGTGTAGAGGTGTTCTATCAGATGCAAATAATGTTCACTTGTATGAAAATATTATGCAACTTCAATGCTGATTGGAATCAGGCCAACCAAATGCACTTCCTACAGTGGTACAGTTTCAAGCTGCATACAGTTTGTGTTAAATTTGTCTGCAAGTCGAATAATCTCATTGTCCATATCAACTGGTGAGAGCTTAATATTTTGTTGCCAGCACTGCAGCTCAACAGATTCTCGTTGTAGCTGCAGTGCTGGCCACAAAGAGCCTGTCTCTCAGCACAGAGGGAAGGTGGGTAAGGTCAGGTGATCTGTGGTCACATGGAGTGACTGCTTTCCACTGACTCACAGCCAATCTCTGAATTCCTTATGTGTGAGTGGTGATGTGATAGGCAAGGAACTGGACTGTTACTGTTACATGGGCGTCTGCAGAAAATGTTCCAGGAGGGGGGCAAAAAGGCGGACAAGAAGTGCGCCGCGCCAAAGATTGTAGGAGAAGTGCATACCGAAAAATATGAGGGCAAAGTTGTGCGCCGTGCTGAAAAATGGGTGTGGCCATGGACCAGAATGTGGGTGTGGTCACGGGTGGAGACACATTTACATGAACATAGCAATGGTGGGACATTAGATTAGGACAGTGGTGGCGAACCTTTTGGGGGCCGAGTGCCTAAACTGCAACCCAAAAGTCACTTATCTATCGCAAAGTGGCAACAGCAATTTAAACTAAATACAAACGTTTTAACTCATACATGAACATTATGGAAGATCCAAGTTGAAAATAAACTGTGAAGATAAACAATTTCATCCATCCTACTCCTGAAAAATGTATTCATTTTTTTAGAACCTCCCAGTTTTATTTTCTGTTTTAAAAAGCTAAAAAAGTAGGTTTAATGCTATTTTCTCATATGATGATGGTTCAGCTTTTCCCATAGTCTCGCAGTTAGCAATCATGTGACCCCCAACAAGACAAATTCAGCAATCATGAGGCCCCCAACAAGACAAATTCAGCAATTATGAGGCCCCCAACAAGACAAATTCAGCAATCATGAGACCCCCAACAAGACAAATTCAGCAATCATGAGGCCCCCAACAAGACAAATTCAGCAATCATGAGGCCCCCAAAAAATCATGAGGCCCTCAACAAGACACATTCAGCAATTTTGAGGCCCCCAACAAATCATGAGGCCCCCAACAAGACAAATTCAGCATTCATGAGGCCCCCAACAAGACAAATTCAGCAGTGCCCCCCCAGGTTAGGTAGTGACAGGAGCCCCCCAGGTTAGGTAGTGACAGGGACCCCCAGGTTAGGTAGCGACAGGGACCCCCAGATTAGGTAGCAACAGGTGCCCCCCAAGTTAGGTAGTGACAGGGACCCCCAGATTAGGTAGAAATAGATGCCCCCCAGGTTAGGTAGTGACAGGGACCCCCCCAGGTTTGGTAGTGACAGACGCCCCCCCTCACCGTTCAGTGTCAGACTTCAAGATCAGCCAGCGACCGGACCAGTTACAGCGGGCGCACGGACACACCACGCTCTATATGCGGAAGTGATGTCACTTCCGCATATCAGTGCGGTGTGCTAGCTCCTAGCGCCCGCACTATTGGTCGCCGGGCGGCTGATCGAGGTCTGACGGCGGCCGGGGGGGCAGAGGCGGCCGGGGGGCAGCGGGCGTCCAGGGCAGGGCAGATGCCCCAATTTGCCCGATGTGCGGACGCCCATGACTGTAACAATAGCATTAAGGGGCCCATACACCTAACGATTTTACCGCCGATATACAGCAGAGTCGATCACTGTGATCGAATCTGCTGTGAAATCGTTGCACAAGCGCTGACAGAATGATCGATTTCCATCCAAAATCAATCGTTCCTGTCGATTCCCGTCGATCCGTCCATGTGGAAGATTTTGGTCGATCGCCGACGGGTCGGGAGTGCATCGATAGCGGCGTTTAAATGCCCGACGACCGACGCTAGTGGCAATACATTACCTTCTCCGGCCGGCGCAAGTCCTCCTCTGTCCCCGTGGCTTCTTCTCCGCGCTGGGTTCCGGACCGGCTGCAGCTTCATTGAACTTCCTGTCTCGGCAGGAAGTTTAAACAGTAGAGCACCCTCTACTGTTTAAGCTTCCCTGGACAAGCAGTTCAATGAAGCTGCAGCCAGTCCGGAACCGAGCGCGGAGAAGAAGCCACGGGCACAGAGGGGGACTCACGCCGGCCGGAGCAGGTAATGTATGCGGGGGGGGAGGGGGGGCGGCGTCAGCGGCAGCTTCACAGATTGTGATCGGTTTCATGCTGAAATCGATTCACAATCTGTTTGCAGTAAAGGCAGCCATACGATCCTTCTCTGATCAGATTCGATCAGAGAGGGATCTATTTGTTGGTCGAATCTGATGGCAAATTGACCAGTGTATGGCTACCTTTACAGACACTTTGTGGTGCTTGTACTTATTATTGTACAGTATTTGTACACACTGCAGCTGGAGTTTATTCTGTCTTTAAAGGACCACTGTCGCGAAAATCTTAAAATTTATATAAACACTTATAAATATAAATAAGAAGCGTGTTTCTTTCAGAGTAAAATGAGCCACACATTACTTTTCTCTTATGTTGCTGTCACCTACAGTAAGTAGTAGAAATCTGATATTACCAACAGGTTTTGGGATAGTCCATCTCTCCATAGGAGGTTCTTAGCAGGGCCTTTCTTCTTTAGAAAGAAACTCCCTGAAAAAGATTTATATAAATAAACATTGCTGGCCAGCCTCCCTGCTACACTTTTTTGGCAGTTAGACAGAGCAACTACCATTCACTAAGTGCTTTTGAAAATAAAGAAAACCCTAAGAACCCCCATAAGGAGATGGGCTAGTCCAATACCTGTCGGTTCTGTCCGATTTCTACTACCTACTGTAAGTGACAGCAACATAGGAGAAAAGTAATTTATAACTCATTTTACTATGGAAGAAATATACTTACCGTATCTGTAAATGTTTACATATATTTTACATTTTAAAGGGACACCGAGCAGTGCAGAAACTATGGAAAAATGCATATCATTTTAAAGCTCTCTTTCTCCTCTTTCCAATGATATATAAACCGCCGCCCTACGCCTTTTAGTTTTCGCTATTTTCACGATTGAAATTGCAGCGGCCGCGATTTCAATCGCGAAAATAGAGAAAACTAAAAGGCGTAGGGCCGCGGTATAGGTGTCACCAGAAAGAGGAGAAAGAGAGCTTTAAAATTATATCCATCTTTCCATAGTTACATTGTATTACACAGGGAGACTTTTTCTCAAAGTCAGCAGCTCCATTCAGCAGAAGAAGTCGCCCTGTGTAATACAATGTAACTATGGAAAGATGGATATCATTTTAAAACTCTCTTTCTCTTCTTTCTGGCAACACCTAAACTGTGGCCCTACGCCTTTTAGTTTTCTCTATTTTCGCGATCGAAAATCGCGGCCGCTGCAATATCAATCGCGAAAATAGCGAAAACTAAAAGGCGTAGGGTGGCGGTTTATACAGTGGTGTGAAAAACTATTTGCCCCCTTCCTGATTTCTTATTCTTTTGCATGTTTGTCACACTTAAATGTTTCTGCTCATCAAAAACCGTTAACTATTAGTCAAAGATAATATAATTGAACACAAAATGCAGTTTTAAATGATGGTTTTCAATATTTAGTGAGAAAAAAAACCTCAAAACCTACATGGCCCTGTGTGAAAAAGAAATTGCCCCCTGAACCTAATAACTGATTGGGCCACCCTTAGCAGCAATAACTGCAATCACGCGTTAGCGATAACTTGCAACGAGTCTTTTACAGCGCTCTGGAGGAAATTTGGCCCACTCATCTTTGCAGAATTGTTGTAATTCAGCTTTATTTGAGGGTTTTCTAGCATGAGCCGCCTTTTTAAGGTCATTCCACAACATCTCAATAGGATTCAGGTCAGGACTTTGACTAGGCCACTCCAAAGTCTCCATTTTGTTTTTCTTCAGCCATTCAGAGGTGGATTTGCTGGTGTGTTTTGGGTCATTGTCCTGCTGCAGCACCCAAGATCGCTTCAGCTTGAGTTGACGAAACAGATGGCCGGACATTCTCCTTCAGGATTTTTTGGTAGACAGTAGAATTCATGGTTCCATCTATCACAGCAAGCCTTCCAGGTCCTGAAGCAGCAAAACAACCCCAGACCATCACACTACCACCACCATATTTTACTGTTGGTATGATGTTCTTTTGCTGAAATGCTGTGTTACTTCTATGTAACGGGACACGCACCTTCCAAAAAGTTCAACTTTTGTCTCGTCGGTCCACAAGGTATTTTCCCAAAAGTCTTGGCAATTATTGAGATTTTTTTTTAGCAAAATTGAGATGAGCCTTAATGTTCTTTTTGCTTAAAAGTGGTTTGCGCCTTGGATATCTGCCATGCAGGCCGTTTTTGCCCAGTCTCTTTCTTATGGTGGAGTCGTGAACACTGACCTTAATTAAGGCAAGTGAGGCCTGCAGTTCTTTAGATGTTGTCCTGGGGTCTTTTGTGGCTCTCACCATGCCCGTTTCTAGGGCCGTGCGGGGCGTGCCGCCGCCCTGGGCGCTGTTGGGAGGGGGGCGCTGTAATGTAGGGGGGGCCGGAGCCGCGGGGAGGGCACCCGACCTCTCCCTCCCTCTCCTGGGCCGCCCTCCATGCTCCCCCCTCAGACGCATACTCAGGCAGGAAGCGCCGCTGTTTACAACTCACCTCCCTGGCTCCAATCGCTTCTCTCTCGCCGCCGGTGTTCCGACGTGATAACCTACACGTCGAATTTGCCTACACCCACTATCAAACGTATACCAGGAGGGTTAGGGTTAGCCGGTCTCCTCTCTGTATACACGCTGATACACACGCTGCTGGAAGCAGCGTGTGTATCAGCGTGTAGGCAGAGAGGAAAAGACCGGCGGCGAGAGAGCAGTGCTTGGAGCCAGGGAGGTGAGTTGTAAACAGCGGCGCTTCCTGCCTGAGTATGCGTCTGAGGGGGGAGCACGGAGGGCGGCCCAGGAGAGGGAGGGAGAGGTCGGGCTGCCCTCCCCGCGGCTCCGGCTCCCCCCTCCATTATGGGGACAGCTACCTATCTAACCTACGCTGGGGGGCAGATACCTAATCTAACCTATACTGGGGGGCAGCTACCTAATCTAACCTACTCTGGGGGGCAGCTACCTAATCTAACCTACTCTGGGGGCACCTACCTAATCTAACCTACGCTGGGGGGCAGCTACCTAATCTAACCTATACTGGGGGGCAGCTACCTAATCTAACCTACTATGGGGGGCAGCTACCTAATCTAACCTATACTGGGGGGCAGCTACCTATCTAACCTATACTGGGGGGCACCTGTCTAATCTAGCCTATACTGGGGGAGCTACCTAATCTAACTTATGCTGGGGGGCAGCTAACTATCTAACCTACACTGGGGGGCAGCTACCTATCTAACCTACACTGGGGGGCAGCTACCTTTCTAACCTATACTGGGGGCACTTATCTACCCTGTATTGGGGGCACCTACCTACCTAGCTAGCCTATACAGGTGTATAAAATACACTGATTATGCACTCCTCATCAATCACTCAGTATGTACAACACTCAATATACTCTTGTTGGATCGCTGCGCTACAGGGTGGTGTATACCATACTAAAGTCAGTATATATGCATAAACAGCGGAGCGCTCAACAACATCAAAAAAAAAATTTTTGAAAGAAAAATATAAAATATTCCTATTAAAAGATCATTGGTCCCTCCAACAAAGGATAAAGTCCTTAAATGTAGATTTATATTTCCACCAGTTGTCATACACTTCAATGCTCCATCAAATATCACCAGTATACGCTCACCGGAAAAAATGGCTAATCAGTTTACTGATTAGCCATTTTTTCCGGTGAGCGTATACTGGTGATATTTGATGGAGCATTGAAGTGTATGACAATTGGTGGAAATATAAATCTACATTTAAGGACTTTATCCTTTGCTGGAGGGACCAATGAACTTTTAATAGGAATATTTTATATTTTTATTTAAAAAAATGTTTTTTGATGTTGTTGAGCGCTCCGCTGTTTATGCATATAAGCCTATACAGGTGGCAACTATACTGGCTACCTATATTGGAGACACCTGCCTAAATAACCTATACTGGGGGCACCTACCTATCTAACCTATGCTGGGGGCAACTATTCTGGCTACCTATATTAGAGGCACCCACCTAGCTAACCTGTACTGGGGCACCTACCTATCTAACTTATACCGAGGGCGCCTGCCTATCTAACCTATACTGGGGCAACTATACTGGCTACCTATACTAGAGGCACCTACCTGGCTAACCTATAGCGGGGGCAACTATACTGGCTCACCTATGCCTGGCTACCTATACTGGGGGGACCTATAGCTGGCTACCTATACTGGGGGGACCTACACTAAGTGCAACTAGACCTGGCAAACCTATACTGCGGGCACCCATACCTTGCTCCGGGGGCGGAGGGGTCCGGGGGGGGCGCAATTTTTACACCCTCGCCCTGGGTGCATTTTAGCCTAGAAACTGCACTGACTCTCACTGTGGTTCGCTGGAGTCCCAAAGCTTTAGAAATGGCTTTATAACCTTTACTAGACTGATAGATCTCAATTACAGTACTTTTGTTCTCATTTGTTCCTGAATTTCTTTGGATCTTGGCATGATGTCTAGCTTTTGAGGTTCTTTTGGTCTACTTCTCTGTGTCAGATAGCTCCTATTTAAGTGATTTCTTGATTGAAACAGGTGTGGCAGTAATCAGGCCTGGGGGTGACTACAGAAATTGAACTCAGGTGTGATCAACCACAGTTAAGTTATTTTTTAACAAGGGCCATGTAGATTTGGAGTTTTTTTTCTCACTAAATAATAAAAACCATCATTTAAAACTGCATTTTGTGTTCAATTATGTTATCTTTGACTAATAGTTAACGGTTTTTGATGAGCAGAAACATTTAAGTGTGACAAACATGCAAAAGAATAAGAAATCAGGAAGGGGGCAAATCGTTTTTCACACCACTGTATATCATTGGAAAGAGGAGAACGAGAGCTTTAAAATGATATGCATCTTTCCATAGTTTCTGCACTGCTCGGTGTCCCTTTAAGATTTTCACGATAGTGGTCCTTTAAGCACAATGGCTGCTATGCATTTATAAGCCTCTGATTCTGTAAAGAATCATCTGCAACTATGAGTGGTCTTCACAGTGGACCAACCGGGATGAGGAGGACTGAAGGGGAGTATCAATTAAAGAGTAGTTTGTTATAAATACACTTATCCTTTACGTAACAGCATGAATTTGCAAGCCTCACAATCTTTGACAAATCTGCTTTAAGTTATAAATATTATAGTATGCCTATTGATCCCCCAACACAGAAGTCACTCTGTAATCACTTTTTTCTTTCTTCTAGGAACTGGAACAACAACTCAGTCAGAGAGACCAGGAGCTGATAGAATGCAAGAGATTACAGTCACAGGAGGGAGAAGAGCTGGCTGTGGCAAAGCAGAGGCTGTTACAGCAAGAAAATGAAATCCAGAGACAGATAGGTAGTCATTTATAATCCTATATGGAAAATCACTCTGGAGGTACTGCTTGTTCTACTGCATGGTAAAACAATAAAACCATTATGTGTTTTGACAGAACAGATGAAGACCGTGTCAAGTGCACACAAAGCAGCTCTTGCCGAACTGACTGAATTAAAAAGTCAATTAGATCAACTGCAGCAAAAGCCATCACGTAAGACAGGCGCAAGCAAGAGAGACAGTGGGGAAGCTATCAGCTCTAAGCAGGTATAATAAGAGCAAACAGTGCTTAACCTAGAAATCCCACAATGCATTGTTGCCACTCTTGTTGCTTTCTAATTATCAGCCTACATAAAGAATGTCTCAAATAATAAAAACATGATAGAATGACAAGGTCCTTTTTTAGAAATATTCAAGTTTTTACACTGAGACACTTTATAAGCCCTCCTGCAAGCTAGTTCTGCCGGATATCTCTGTAAGCATTCCAAATGGAGAACGCACTATCCTGAAACGAATTAGCATCTTTGCTTTTGTTTATATCAGTATTTACTGTGAGGGAATCAGTGAGCAGGCCTGTATTGGTGATTTGCAATCAATAAAGCTGTCAATGCACATTCTCCACCTTAGTATGTTTTTCTGCTTGCAAGACTATAAAAAGTTTACCACGTAACTACAAAAACTGGCTAGAAATTCAGTTATCAATATTTTGTTCAAGTAAACTTCTTACACCTCTCAAACAGCATATACCAGCATATACCAAGTGATTTGAGGGACATTAGCTACTTCCTCCCCCCCACACACACACACATGTCCAGCTGTTACTTTTTGGGAACCCAACCCCCTGTCCCTCTTGTTTCTCATTGGTCCCTTTTTCAGGACTAATGTACAGATTGGCTGCATGCTTGTTTCTGGTGTTATTCAGACACTCTTGCAGCCACATTGATCAGCAGGGCTGTCAGGCAACTGGTGTTATTTAAAAGGAAATAAATATGTCCGCCTCCATCCATATACCTCTCACTTCAGGTTCCTTTTAAAATGTTAATATGATGGAAAAGGAACCAGGATAGAAAGTACAAGTGTGGTTTGAATTATAAAATAACATATCTTTCTTATGAAATCTTTATGGTATGCGTGACTAGGGGTGTGGCAAAAAGTGTCTCAGATATAAATATTTTAAGGAGGACATTGAGACCTTTGTCTTGTATTATCCCCCAATAAACATAGGATGGGGTCCCTGGGAGTCAGACACACCATTTTATCATGTAGAAATTGTGTCACCTGCTTCCAATAGTCAACCAGGATTGGGCATTCCCAAATGAGATGTGGAAAAGGAAGGGGAGTGGGCCTGACATTATATAGGACGTGTGTCATAGGAAGTATGGTTGTACTCTAAAGCCACCTCTATCTATAGACTTGCTGCAGGAAATGAAAGTAAACCTTGAGTGGCTGATTTGAATTTCCACAATGTGGCTGACACGTGTGAATGGTTCGGCTGTATCTTGGCTCCTCTGCGGGAGGCAGCAAGTATTTCTTATAGCTCGATGTACAAGGTCTCACCTTCACCCTTGTGTGTATTACTCCAAACAGACCTCCACCAACTACAATACTCAAAATATATTTCATCTTCTAAATTTTATCATAATGTATAACATTGGGTAACCATTCTTTTCAAGTCAAAGTGTGCCAGTATGAAGCAGCACACAGCGTTTCAGACCATCTCATGTCATTTTTCCGGTATACTGTTTGTTGAGGAAGTGTGTTCTGTGCAGAGGTTGACTGTTTAGTGTGGACAGAGTGCTGCAGGAATGGACATAGCAAAAAAGAGTGGTTAGGACCTAGAAAAAAAAATTATATTTTTCAGCGAAATTTGTAAACCTACCCCCCCCCCCCCCCCCCATATCATAAGTGATCCACACAGATACAGTGGGTTGCAAAAGTATTCGGCCCCCTTGAAGTTTTCCACTTTTTGTCGCATTACAGCCACAAACATGAATCAATTTTATTGTAATTCCACATGAAAGACCAACACAAAGTGGTGTACATGTGAGAAGTAGAATGAAAATCATACATGATTCCAAACATTTTTTACAAATCAATAACTGCAAAGTGGTGTGTGCATAATTATTCAGCCCCCTTTGATCTGAGTGCAGTCAGTTGCCTATAGACATTGCCTGATGAGTGCTAATGACTAAATAGAGTGCACCTGTGTGTAATTTAATGTCACTACAAATACAGCTGCTCTGTGAGGGCCTCAGAGGTTGTCTAAGAGAATATTAGGAGCAACAACACCGTGAAGTCCAAAGAACACACAAGGCAGGTCAGGGATCAAGTTATTGAGAAATTTAAAGCAGGCTTAGGCTACAAAAAGATGTCCAAAGCCTTGAACATCTCACGGAGCACTGTTGAAAGCGATCATTCAGAAATAGAAGGAGTATGGCACAACTGTAAACTTACCAAGACAAGGCCATCCACCTAAACTCACAGGCCGAACAAGGAGAGCACTGATCAGAAATGCAGTCAAGAGGCCCATGGTGACTCTGGACGAGCTGCAGAGATCTACAGCTCAGGTGGGAGACTCTGTCCATAGGACAACTATTAGTCATGCACTGTACAAAGTTGGACTTTATGGAAGAGTGGCAAGAAGAAAGGCATTGTTAACAGAAAGCATAAGAAGTCCCGTTTGCAGTTTGCCACAAGCCATGTAGGGGACACAGCAACCATGTGGAAGAAGGTGCTCTGGTCAGATGAGACTAAAATGGAACTTTTTGGCCAAAATGCAAAACGCTATGTGTGGCAGAAAACTAACACTGCACATTACTCTGAACACACCATCCCCACTGTCAAATATGGTGGTGGCAGCATCATGCTCGGGGGTGCATCTCTTCAGCAGGGACAGGGAAGCTGGTCAGAGTTGATGGGAAGATGGATGGAGCCAAAAGACTTATGACTGGGGCGGAGGTTCACCTTCCAGCAGGACAATGACCCTAAACATAAAGCCAGGGCAACAATGGAATGGTTTAAAACAAAACATATCTATGTGTTAGAATGGCCCAGTCAAAGTCCAGATCTACATCCAATTGAGAATCTGTGGCAAGATCTGAAAACTGCTGTTCACAAACACTGTCCATCTAATCTGACTGAGCTGGAGCTGTTTTGCAAAGAAGAATGGGGAAGGATTTCAGTCTCTAGATGTGCAAAGCTGGTAGAGACATTCCCTAAAGGAATGGCAGCTGTAATTGCAGCAAAAGGTGGTTCTACAAAGTATTGACTCAGGGGGCCGAATAATTACGCACACCCCACTTTGCAGTTATTTATTTGTAAAAAATGTTTGAAATGATGTATGATTTTCGATTCACTTCTCACATGTACACCACTTTGTATTGGTCTGTCACGTGGAATTCCAATAAAATTTATGCATGTTTGTGGCAGTAATGTGACAAAATGTGGAAAACTTCAAGGAGGCCGAATACTTTTGCAACCCACTGTATATAGAGGTGAAGTTATGTTCTCGCCTCTGTACTGCACAATCTGGATGGGCACCTTTATTTTTTAGTGTTTTTAAGCCAATGGGGGAGGTAGGGTTCTATAAATTTAAATATAGATTTCGTTGAAGTCAAATTAGATCTATAGTGGCATTTTTTAAACTGAAAATGTGGAGTTAGCTTTCACAGTTTAATAAAAAGTTTGCCTGTGTTTGAAACGTGATGAATTGGTTTGACACGATAGACTAAATTTGGGTTAGTACATCTTTTCTCTGATTTCCATTATGTTTCTTGCATGCAGGCCTTCAGGGAGCACTCAGTTCCAAGACAAGAAAATGTGAAACTGCACAAAGACGAAATCAGCAAAACAAAACGCCAGAAAGATGCCGAGGCAAAGCACGTTAAAGAGCTATCAAAGAACCGAGAAGACTTAGCCAAGATCCATGCTGCAGAGATCAAATCCATGCAGACGTCCTTGGAAGCCGAAAAGAAACAGTTGCAGAAAGTACAGTAGGAAAATACTAGTACATGCAATATTTGATGTTCCTGTATATCAGATGCTGTTTTAAATATACTTTTGTATAAGTGCACTTACACATTACTAAAGGATATATATTATCCTATATCAAAGATCACGGTCCGTCCCATCCCGCGGCCGGGAGTGCTCTGCGCATGCGCACTAGGTAGATAGATAGTGTACATGCGCAGAGTGCTCCCGGTTGCTCGATCAAGGATGCGCGTCACCGTGCAGTGCCTGAGCAGTCTTCACCGACCCTCCCAACCAGGATGTAGCTTCGAAGGGTCAGTATATGAAAACTGAGGGTGACAGAGAAGAACGGGGGGAGCAGTGTGCACGAGGAGAGCCCACCACACATGACTGCTCCCCCCCCCCCCCGTTATTAATATTTGTTATGGGCTTAGGTATCCTTTAAAGTGGACCCAAATTAAAAATACAAGATTTTAGAAATAAAATCTATTTTCTAAATTATAATAATAAATAGCAGCCTTTTTTCAGCTGCATGATGACAAATATAAAATATTTTGTATTTATTGGAGGAACCCCTCCCTTCCTTTCATATTGCCGGGACACAATCCGGCAAACTGGTGGAGTAGGAGGTTTCCGGCAAAGGAGGAATTACTAATGGCTGCCACCTGTACAACCCTAGTTATGGAAAGAGAAGGGGGGAAAAGCAGGCACTGAAATGCTCATAGGCTTGAAGGAGTGTTTATTTATCTTTGTATGTGTCAGAGTGGTGCAACTAAATATTTTGATTTAAAAAAAAAAGTTTGGTTAGCGTCTACTTTAAGGGCCCAGGCACACACTCTTGTTGCTGTGCAACACAGGTGGCCATGCAATTTACAGAAACGCACAGCTCTAACATTGCTGAACAAAGTGGTTCTGACCCCATTCTAGGATGTTGCTAGGATCCTGGGAGATCTGGGGAACCCCTGGGCACTAGGTCAGCGGCAATGTGTGTGGTCATGTAGCAGGAAAGTGGATGTGGTCATAGGTGCGTGCCCACCTCCCACATAGAAATATCATAATTAGGCAGCATTTTGCATAAAGTGAGTCCCCTTACTTGGCTTCTGTGTTGTCCTTGGCTCGGTTGCAGGGTGCAGTGCTCGGCTGGCAGTTATGCTTTGCTCAACTAGTAGTGATGCTGTGGCCTTGCTAGCAGTAATGCTGGCCTGTCTGGCTGTGATGCTGGGATGGGATTTATGTTGTGCTTGCAAGTGGTGATATTATGATGCTAGGCTGCCTGGCCTGGCTAGTGGTGATGCTGTGCTGGGCTGGCGGTTATGCTGTGCTTGGCTGGCGGTCATACTGTGCTGGGCTGGCTGGCAGTTATGTTTTACTTAGCTGGCTGGTGGTGATGCTGTGGCCTGGCTGGCGGTGATGCTGTGCTGGTTGTGATGCTGTGCTGGCTGGTGATAATGCTGCGCTTAGCTGCCTGGTAGTGATACTGTGCTGGGCTGGCTGGCAGTTATGCAGTGCTTGGCTGGCTGGCTGGTGGTGATGCTGTGGCCTGGCTGGCTGTGATGCTGTGCTGGCTGTGGTGCTGGCTGGCGGTGATGCTGTGGTAAAGCCTAGCTTTTGGCAGCCTAGAGGGGCATCAGGAGGCGGTGCTGTGCAGAGCTGGCAGTGTTCTCCAGTGTTTTTTATTGTTAAGCTTGATATCTTTCTTTTTTCTTTTTCAGAGATGAGGCAGACTTTGATCTATATGAAATTAATTTAACTTAGAATTGTGTGTGGGTGTCCATGCTTCATGTCTGGTTAAAGTCATTTTTACTCTTTTTAAGTTCTGAAAAAAAAATTGAATCCAATCCACTTCTCTGCATGGAAGAAATAAACAGCAAAATCTGAAAATGATCTAGATATTTGACACATGCTTGTTATAACCCTGTTTATTGCCTTGTTTAACGTTTCTCAACATTCTCCTCGTATGGTTTTCAATGGCTTTAAATTTGCTGAGTTATAAAAAGATTGTAGTCCTGATTTAGAAATCTGGGAGAGCAGTGGGGAGGCCTGTGTAATCCAGCAAACCTGGACTAGATTTGCTGAAACTTGTTTGGTATTAGATGGTAAATGTTTGCAACCCATAAGCTAAGTACACACTTGCTAGAATTGCCGGGGATCCAATTCTCAGACGAATGCTGTACAGACACATCCATAGCTTTGAGGCTAGCAATGTGTTCTGTTGCTATTAAAGGGGGCGGCTCCAATTAGTCAGCGGGGCTTGTAAAAAGCAATGCAAACAGCCATGTTCGGGCATCGGGGGTCATTAAGAATCCAACAGGACAGATCTTTGAAGATGCGCGAGCAATATTGATTGGCGGCTTCTGTACACACATAAAGAATGATTGGAGGCTGAAACAGTAATTATTGGCTGTTTCGGATGACGGTTATCGCATGTGTGTACGCAGCTTTATGGTGCGTAAACACACTCTAGCCCTCGGGCGACAGTCCAGGCCTGAGTTCTGTACAGACACATTGCTAGCTTAGAGGCTAGCACCACACTCTGTTGCTGTGGATGGAGGAGGAGGGCTGATGGCGGAGAGTATAATGTGTAGTATGTAGTGGACAGAGTGAGTAGGAGAACAATAGGGTCAGCCTGTAGACCGCCAAGAATGATCCCCCAGTCTGGATCTCTCACCATTGCATCTGGGGGGGAGATGGGTACCGCTGTGCATAGACTTGGTTCTCAGCAGAGGCAGCGCTGACCAGCTGCCTCACCCGAGAACCATGTGTGTGTACAAGATTTTATCTGAAACAACAAAGATCATAGCAATCATTTCTAAAAGGCGGATGACATAACAGTTGAACAATTGCAGTAACACACATGTACTTGCAGGGAGAACTTTATGTATAAGTAAAAGTGAAGCACTACCTGGATAGGTCATTAAAAAAATTGCCCTATGAGTGCTGATGTGACTGCAGTTGCCAAAAACACCTTTCCACTGAACTTCTAGCAATCCTTACTATGATCTTCTATGACACAGGCGACTCTTCCCGCGTAATAGTAGCCAGTTTAAAAAAAAATATCCTGTGAAGCTTTGCTGGATCACACGTCACCTTTGTGATTGGGAGTATTTGTAGGCATTTAATGCAACTTGATGAACTTTCCTTTTTCCTCACTTATTTGTGCTAATGTGAAATGTTGACAGGAGCATCAGATGCGCCTAGAAGAGCTGAAAAAGAAGAATGATTCTGAAATAAGTAAACTGAAAGAGGAGAGAGAAGCACTTTACACGAAACTTCAGGATTCCATATGCAAGGTACATTGAAGAAAATATCTGTTTTATTGGCATGCTACCAGTGCCTTACAAGGAGTGGGGGCACTAACAGCTCTTCCTCTCCTCCTGCAACAACTTTAGGTAGCCTTTAATTCATAGGGGCCGATCTGTAAAAATGGAAGGAAAAAATGCCAATTTTGTTCCTTTCTTTAACCCATTAGCAGGTTAAATAGAGTTATCTTGTTTGAGATAAGTGCACTGCTCTTAACCTCAGTTGGCAGAACTTGTTGTGCTGTCAATTCTTGGATGCTTTGATCTCTCTTTACTAACAGCAAATAGAGAAACAAAAAGTAGAAGTATTCTGTTATTGTCTCACACTGCCCCTTGGGGACAAGTGGCCATAATACACATTACAGCAGTACTAATTAGAAGCAAGGAAATGTAACAAAGAAGAAATAAAAATAAAATGGGCTAAAATAAATTGGTTTGGAGCACTTGCAAGCCAAACCTGTATTGAGAAAAGTTTCCCTGGGGGTACTCACCTCGGGTGGGGGAAACCTCCGGATCCTATCGAGGCTTCCCCCGTTCTCCTGTGTCCCACGGCAGTCTCGCTGTGTCCCTCAGAACAGCGGGGATGTAAATATTTTCCTTCCCGGGTCCAGCGCTGGCGCAGTGTCGACTCTCCGCTCGGAGATAGGCGGAAATAGCCGATCGCTGTGTCGGGCCGCTCTACTGCGCAGGTGCAAGTCTCCTGCGCCTGCATAGTAGAGCAGACCGAACGGAGATCGGCTATTTCCGCCTATCTCCGTGCAGAGAGCCGCAACAGTGCCACCCGCTGGAGCCAGGGAAGGTAAATAAATCTTGCTTGTCAAGCTTGTCGAGCCAGGATTTCCAGAGACTTCAGGGGAGTCTGGATTGCCTGCAGCTACAGGGGAGGGGGAAGCCTCATTGGGACCCTGAGGCTTCCCCCTCCCGAGGTGAGTACCCCCCACGGGATGTTTTTTTCAGTACAGGGTCTCTTTAAATAAATTGGCCCCCAAAAGGTTAAATTATGATTAGCACTTTTATTGCGCCATATTTATAAAAGGGTCACTGTCGATCTGCCCTAGTACCATAATTCACCGAAGTTGGTGACCTGCAGCTCCACTCCATTTTAAAGTAGTATCACCAGTTGCACTTTCTGCTATTGTTGATGATCTGATGCAGAAGTGGTAAATAAGGTCATTGCAAAAAACACTACTATGTTCCCCTGTTCTCCTTTTCTGTCCACAGAAGTTGCCACATGGATTATGTGAACTGCTATGTACTGATCTACAGAAAAGGGGTTTTGGTCGTGGCCACTTGGAGGCTACTGCACATGCGCGGCCCTGAGCCGTGTGCACCCTTAATGACCACCTCAGCTGAATTTCATCTATTGTTAGTAACTAGCTAGCTTTACCTCATACATTAGAGTATAGCATTATAACATAGCGTAGTCTGGAGTTGCCTTTTGAATATAATTCTGTGATGTTACTTCTGTGTTTTTCAGCAGAATAAGGCCATTTTTCAACAGTGTGAATTATCCAGTTCACAGAATTCTAACAAAGAGACAAAAGAAAATAATAAATTGTGCCCTGAATTGGAAAGTACAGAAATGACAAGGTAAGCTGGGTAATTGCAGGTGCCAATCTCACAGCTATATATCCTGTGTTTCCTTCTTAAGCTTGTCACTTACTGTACGTACTATGCCTGCATATGTCGTGTATAAATAATTTCTTATTAGGAACGAGGTGGCAAAGAGGGCTGGAATAAAAATGGAGGAGCCCACTAATCAGAATCCTTGTCTCATTATATAACAGCTGTCCCCGATTAGTTGCTCTACTGTTAAAAGTATAAAGAACCCTCCCCCTGATGCCTAACCCTAACTGTCCCCCCCCCCGCACAAACATCCTACCTGACCCCTACCCCCAACCTTACGCCTAACCCTAATAACCTCTGCACGATCACCCTACCTGATGCCTAAACCTATCCAGCCCCCCTCCATCCCCCGCATAAACACCCCACCTGATGCCCAACCCTACCCACCCACCTCCCCAAGCACAGTCACCCTACCTGATGCCCAACACAACACCCCACACAGGCTTAACCTTTACCCCCCACCTGCTTCCAATTGCTGCTCCCCACCACAAAAATAAAACCAAAAATGTCATTTTTCTGGTGCCGGCATAGGTGCTCATTGAATTCGCAGCATTGAGCGATAATGTGGTGACTTCTGAGCTTGGGGTGGGCCACAGAGATTTCTGAAGAGCTTCAGCATTCTTTAGAAACATGGCTGTGACTACGTTCCCATGGAGAGGGGGGGGAAAGATCACCTGTGAACTAATGACATCTGATCAGGTAAGTATTTCAGCCTGAGAACCCCCCCAAATCCCTTATCATTAAGAAAGTGCCTCTTGTAACTTTCCTAATTGTTTATGTGTTGAAGAAACATTAGGCTGTAAGTATCGTGGATGCTGGCACTAATATAAGAAATTAAGGTTTACTGTAATGCACTGCAAAAAAACAGAAGTTTACTTTGGCTCATCACACAAATCCTGATAGTTCTCCATAATGTAAGTGAGTACATTGCTTTAGTAATCCCTGGAACTCCACACCATGTAGATAGAAAAGTTCATACATTACTGTAACCATGGCCAAAATAACTGGTACAGCTGCGTTCCATCTAGAGGGCTCTGTATGTTTAAGGCTGTATCTGTGCTGCACACAGGAGATTCTGGATGCCAAAGCTTCACTTAGCTTCAGATGTGGACAGGAATTATTTGCATTGCTCCACAAACTGTGCTGGAATAGTTCATTAATTATTTATGTTTTTTGGGTTAAGCAAGAGTTTTTGATCAGGATGATACCATTTATTGTGTGTGTGAATTCAAGAGGGGGAGGGGGGAGTTCTGGACACTAATTACAGTACTGTACCTTAATTGAAGGGAGGAGGAAGGTTCTGGACACTCTACCCCAAGTATGGTACTGTATGCAGTATGCATTGGGTTTTTTTTTTCTTAATTTCCTGGACAAAATCTTTTTTTTCTTAATTTCCTTCCTCAAAAACTAGGTGCGTGTTATACTCCGGTGCGTCTTATATTCCGAAAAATACGGTACATACAGGTCCTTCTCAAAAAATTAGCATATTGTGATAAAGTTCATTATTTTCTGTAATGTACTGATAAACATTAGACTTTCATATATTTTAGATTCATTAAACACAACTGAAGTAGTTCAAGCCTTTTATTGTTTTAATATTGATGATTTTGGCATACAGCTCATGAAAACCCAAAATTCCTATCTCAAAAAATTAGCATATTTCATCCGACCAATAAAAGAAAAGTGTTTTTAAAACAAAAAAAGTCAACCTTCAAATAATTATGTTCAGTTATGCACTCAATACTTGGTCGGGAATCGTTTTGCAGAAATGACTGCTTCAATGCGGCGTGGCATGGAGGCAATCAGCCTGTGGCACTGCTCAGGTGTTATGGAGGCCCAGGATGCTTCGATAGCGGCCTTAAGCTCATCCAGAGTTTTGGGTCTTGCGTCTCTCAACTTTCTCTTCACAATATCCCACAGATTCTCTATGGGGTTCAGGTCAGGAGAGTTGGCAGGCCAATTGAGCACAGTAATACCATGGTCAGTAAACCATTTACCAGTGGTTTTGGCACTGTGAGCAGGTGCCAGGTCATGCTGAAAAATGAAATCTTCATCTCCACAAAGCTTTTCAGCAGATGGAAGCATGAAGTGCTCCAAAATCTCCTGATAGCTAGCTGCATTGACCCTGCCCTTGATAAAACACAGTGGACCCACACCAGCAGCTGACATGGCACCCCAGACCATCACTGACTGTGGGTACTTGACACTGGACTTCAGGCATTTTGGCATTTCCCTCTTCCTTCTAGACTCTGGCAACTTGATTTCCAAATGACATGTAAAAGTTGCTTTCATCCAAAAAAAGTACTTTGGACCACTGAGCAACAGTCCAGTGCTGCTTCTCTGTAGCCCAGGTCAGGCGCTTCTGCTGCTGTTTCTGGTTCAAAAGTGGCTTGACCTGGGGAATGCGGCACCTGTAGCCCACTTCCTGCACACACCTGTACACGGTGGCTCTGGATGTTTCTACTCCAGACTCAGTCCACTGCTTCCGCAGGTCCCCAAGGTCTGGAATCGGTCCTTCTCCACAATCTTCCTCGGGGTCCGGTCACCTCTTCTCGTTATGCAGCTTTTTCTGTGACAGTTTTTCCTTCCCACAGACTTTCCACTGAGGTGCCTTGATACAGCACTCTGGGAACAGCCTATTCTTTCAGAAATGTATTTCTGTGTCTTACCTTCTTGCTTGAGGATGTCAATGATGGCCTTCTGGACAGCAGTCAGGTCGGCAGTCTTACCCATGATTGCGGTTATGAACCAGGCTGGGAGTTTTTAAAAGCCTCAGGAATATTTTGCAGGTGTTTAGAGTTAATTAGTTGATTCAGATGATTAGGTTAATAGCTCGTTTAGAGAGCTGTATGCCAAAATCATCAATATTAAAACAATAAAAGGCTTGAACTACTTCAGTTGTGTGTAATGAATCTAAAATATATGAAAGTCTAATGTTTATCAGTACATTACAGAAAATAATGAACTTTATCACAATATGCTAATTTTTTGAGAAGGACCTGTATAACATCAGAATGAGGTACAGCAACTTACTTTTTGCAAAAATAAATGTCATTTAGATGCCTTAATTACATTAGGAGGGTCGTGCAGGGATCTTTGTTAATTGATGACAAATAGATAAGACCATTTGTTCACTTAAACATCTCATACCTCAGACTCAGGGTAATATTGAGAGCTTGTAAATCCAGAGTTCAAAAGTTAAGCTTGAAGCAGAGGAGATACAACATTTGTTATAAGCTGAACATAAAGCTGCCATTTAAATACTATGAACATCATACCGGTACAAAAAATGCTATCCTTGTTCAACCCTCTAGCTATAGTTTTGAACAAATGCATACATTTTGTCTCTCATAGTCTTTCTTTATGTGACTTGAATCTACCCATTAATACAGTAATGAGAAGATCACTTAAAGTGAACCTTAAGCCGGAAAAAAAAGAGTTTTACTCACCTGGGGCTTCCCTCAGCCCCCTGCAGCTGATCCGTGCAGCCTCGCTCCGATCCTCCTGGACCTGACGGCGGCTACTTCCGGTTTTGCCTTCACCGGCCGTTAGGCTGGGAATGCGCCAGGGTGCTATTGTAGCTGGGAACGTGAAGAATCACTCGCGTTCCCAGCCTGACGGCCGGTGACGGCGAAACCCGAAGTAGCCGCCGGCGGAGACAGGAGGATCGAAGGGACACGGCGAGGGCACCGATCAGCTGCAGGGGGCTGAGGGAAGCCCCAGGTGAGTAAAACTCATTTTTTTTCCGGCTTAAGGTTCACTTTAAGCAGCGTCCCTGGGAGCAGAAATGTATAGGCATTGGGAGATCACTATAGTTTTTATAGTTTTTTTGTTTGTTTGTTTGTTAGTTTTTTTGCTATTACTGTAATAGTGAACATGAGCTGGTTCATATGCTCACCCAGTGTCTGTCCTGTTTCTCCAACATGATTTCCTTTGGGGCATTTTCCACACATGATACCAGATTAGTAGAATCATAGGAAAAGGTGTCTTGTATTTTGTATTACTGCAAGACATGTCTAATGTTGTAATTAAGGCATCTGAATTATTACATTTATTTATACTTGCATGCAAAAAAAAAACCTCCGTATCTCCTTCTGATGTTAGTCAATAAATGGTATCATTCTGCTTAAAATCCCTTGCTTTTACTGATGTCTAACACGGTGCAATGGTCTACTGCTACTCTATTGGATTATTGATGAAAGCAAAGATCTTTTAAAGTCTTCTGCCTTCAACTGTATCTCTAGTCACAGAAATATGAATTTTTTTTAGTTTTTTACTATCAGAAACTGTTTTCATTTTATCTAGAAATTTTGATGCACAAAAAGCTGTATTAGTGACCTCTCTTTTTCTACCTCCTTACTTCCATTCCCTTTTTTTTAGCCACATGGGAACGCTTATCTAAACTCTCTTCTGATTGTTATCTCTTGTCTAAACAATTCTCTTTTTTTCCTCATCACCTGAGGCTGATAAACCCTTCAGCTTCTGTTGGTGTATTATTGGCTCAGTGGGTAGAGCTGTTGTAACAAGAGGGGAAACTAAAGGAGCTGAATTCACTCCTGAGCAGCTGCTATTGTACCACTGCTATATGATGTAGTATGTATTCAGAGATATACATGCATAGATACCAAAATATAAGGTAGGGGTGGAGGTATGTGATAAAGAAGTATTTGTTTTTGTATAACTTTGTTATGTGATTATGCTAAACAAACCTTTTTTGATAATATATATTGAACTTTGGATTTTTTTCTTTTTGTTATTAGGTATGAAGGAGTTTGCCCTCCCACCCCGGCTTCACAAGAAGACTGTGGACATACTGTGGCAGTACAGGTACTAGAGCTCTAAGGGTTGGCTCACACGAGCGTCTGTACTGGGCTTTTACCGGCGTTTGCGCAAATGCGGCATTCAGATCCCGACTTTCCCTGGCATTTGAGGCGACCCTGGATGCTACATGTAGCGTCCTGGGATGGTTAACCGATGCGGCTAATGTCCCCCTGTGGGGGAGAAAACCACTAACTGCAACTGAACGCTAGGGAAAGCCACTGAAAGCTCGACTGTGACGCTGCCGCAATGCTGCTGAATGCAACGCCTCCAAAAGCTGGGCAGATGCCTGTGTGAACCAGCCCTTATACTACTTACTGTGAGACTGATTGTCCTGAAAGTGGAGCTTTGACCATCCAATCAGTAGCTGATACCCCGTTTCCCACTAGAAATATTTACCTTTTCTCAAATAGAACATCGGGGGGTCTGTATGGCTGATATTGTGCTGAAACCCCTCCCACAGTGTGATGGCATGGCCATGGTTTGCTGTCTCTGAACCTCATTGCATTGTGGGAAATAACAGCTTTTTCCAACAGCCAAGCAAGCAGTATCTCCCTGTGTCCATAGAACTATCAGTATCAAATATTACGTACAGATCACCTGGCAGAACTAAAGATGTCACCACCAGTGATACATTTCAAAATGCAAAGCGGGCGAGAAAAAAGTTTACAATGGGTAAACACCGCCTAAATAATCTATAAGTGAATATTGTAAAAAAAAAACAAAAAAAAACTGTTTTGTTCAATATGTTATTTTCACGACAGTTCCACTTGAAAGTACAGTAACCCACTGTGATCAATTAACAGACATCATTAAGCCAGAGCAGGATCATCCACCAGGCAACCTAGGCAGGTGCCTGGAGCCTAGCAGGTGTAAAGGGGCCCACCTGCCACCTTCTCTGACCTCTCTTCACTTCAGCTTACCAAAAAGGCCACAAGGGGGTGCCAAATCTACTACCTTGTTTAGGGCCCAGTTACTTTTTAATCCATCTCAGCTCTGGTAAAGATAGACACCCCCATTGCTGACTTGTAGTTCTGTCCATCTGTCATTCCCTCTGGCTCCTCTGCTCTGCTCATTCAGTAACCTAACCACTAACGTGGGGAAAGTATGCAGCCTGAGAAACGTCCTGCCTGCTTATTCCAGGCCAGGTTCAGGCAGGTGAGGGAATAATAATGGCTGATAAGTTGCAGCGGGCTGTTGGACTTTGCAGCCGGCTCCTCCTTGCGTTGTTATATAAGCCAGTCAGTCTTGGCTCTCCGCTCTCTCTGGAACATATTTTTTGTCTCACTGATCTAGTTAAGCATTTGTGTCACATCGCCCTCTCTCTTTCCTCTGCTTCATGCCCTATATAGAAAGGTCACTTCCATAACCTGCCAAGGACTACGCCGCAATGCCAAGCAAGACACATAATTCACTCATAAATATTCAAGTCCGTGGCCTAGATTCCGAGGTCAATATCCTGGAAAAAAAAGTCCCTTGTTCTATCGAGCTTTAACAAGAAGCTTGAAAGCATTTCTGGCTAAGTCACGCAACACTGTGACCGTAAAAGTCGCCACACAGGAGTTATAGTCAAATAGCCTAACGAATAACAGTATCTGTGGACAGGGCCGGTTTCAGCAACAATGCGGCCCCAGGGCAAAATAAACCTGGGGGGCCCCCCTAACATATACCCCGGCAAAAAAAATCGGCATTAGGGGACCTTTTTTGCAGCTGGTATAGTCAGGGTGTGAAGCCCCAATTGGTCAGAGCTCCACATTCTGGCTATCCCAACCTGCATGGGGGACAAGGGGTTAAAAAGTGGGGGGGGACCCCACATAATTTAAAAAAAAAAAAATCCCACACTCTAAACATAAAAAAAAAAATTGGGAAAATAGGAAAAAATGCCAGGGATCTTCATACAGCCATATTGCGGCTGTATAGCGATCCCTGGCCAAAGCGCTGCGGCTGCGTATAAACCCCCTGGAAACCCCGTCAGGAAATTTATTGCGCTTTCGTTTGATGCATGTAAAATTACACTACCGTTAGATTTTGTACTAAAAGTGACATCTACCACATTTAAAAGTATACTTTTTTCCTTCGAAATTTTAAAATCGATTTTCTCAAAAACTATAAGGTCTTTTTGAAAAATTGTTTTTTCCTCTTATTCCTAATGATCTCCTTAACATATCCTGCAAATTTAGGGTTTATAGCATTTAAGGTGGATTTGCTATTAACCATTAAAGTCGGCAGGGTTTTAAATGTGTATTTTTTTTCCTTTGAAACTTTAAAATCGATTTTCTCAAAAAGTATAAGGCCGATTTGAAATTTTTTTTCCCCTTGTAGCCACTGGGGCCCCCTACAAGCTCTGGGGCCCTGGGGCAGCTGCCTCCTTTGCCTCTATGGTAGCGCCGGCCCTGTCTGTGGAAAGTAATTCTCCTAACCTGCAAATATCCACTCTCTGAGGCCCAGTGCACACCAATACCACTAGCAGATCCACAAAACGTTAGCGGTTTTTGGAGCTGATTTCAGAGCGATTCTAGGTATGTTTAGAGACGTTTTCTAAACATACCTAGTGGTTTTGGGTGCGTTTTTGGGTAGCAGATTACACATATTGTTACAGTAAAAGCTGTTACTGAACAGCTTCTGTAACAAAAACGCCTGGCAAAACGCTCTGAAGTAGCGTTTTTCAGAGCGGTTTGCGTTTTTCCTATACTTTACATTGAGGACGAAACACTTCCGAAAACCGCAAAGGTGCAGCAGGAGGCGCGTTTGCAGCTTGGCAAAAACCTCAAACCGCCGGTGTGCACTATCCCATTGCAATACATTAGCCAAGCGTTTTTACAGGTGGATGCGGCCGGCGGATCGCTGCAAAAACCGCTCGGTGTGCACTAGGCCTCAGTGAGGGAATTACATCTAGCCAATCACAGCTTCTGACTGTTAATTAAACTGGACCTGAACTCAGAACTTCATCTCTGCTCTGAAAGATAAGCAAGAGCATAACCTTTTAAAGAAAAACATTCCTTTGTTACAGCTGATACAAATCCTGCAATAAATCTGCAGTGTGTGTACTTCCTGTTTTCATGGAAGCAGACATAGGGGTAACATCTTGTGCATGCAAATTAGCTGCTCTGCAGTGGCAGCGTGCTGACACAGCTTAGAGATGAAATTACAGCTGTGATTAGTCACAGATGAGGGGGAATTAGACAGGATAAACTGTCTAAATAGATATAGGGTGCATTTCTATGTTTTCCTTCTGTCCTGTGCAAGAGTTCAGTTTCACTTTAATATGCTGCCAGCTAATTGATCGGTTCCTTTCTCTCCCTGGGAGATTTGCTTGTTAGGAGAATTTTTTGCTTATAACTAAATATACTCCAACTTATTAAAACAAAAAATTGTGAGCTGTATTTTTTTTAAATTAACTAATAAATGTTCTTAAATAACTAACACGTATTTCCATAATTAACTGATAAGTATTCTTATTAGGGCTTACGCAAAAAATCTTTTCAAACTTGTAATTCACCTTTCACATTGTTTTCATTAAAAAGTTTGAAAAACTACTGAAAAGTGAGCTTCCCCTGAGCCAGTGCATTTGAACTAGGCCACAGTGAAGCATACAGCGCATACAAAGTATGCTACACTGCTTTCCGCGTTAGACATTACTGTGCTGCGTTAATCCAACGGATTCCATACACCACACTGCTAACGTACGAGTGTGAACGTACAATTCCAATATACCGTAATTACATTGTGTTAGCAATGCGATTATATTGTCTGACGCAAAGCACCACAACGTATCAGTGTGAACATAGCCTAAAGGCCTCTAAACAAGTAGATGAACCTTGCTCGGCAGGGAGCAGGAACCAACCCCTGGGCCGTCATGGCTGGGCCAAGGCTGTACAGATGAAAAGCTAGCCTATAGGCTGGTGACATGCCGCTATGTGGAAGGGCGGAGGGCAGATAAGTGTGATGTCATACAGTAGCGGGGAAAGTGAGGAGAGCAATGCTTTCAGCCATCGCTCGGCCTAAGTGATCCCCCCGGCTGAGGAGTCGGGGGCCGCTGTACACACCCTGGATTCTCAACAAAGCCAGTTGTTATTGGCCACCTTGGCTTAGTTTCATCTAGTGCAGCACTGAACTGACTACGGCCCTGTACGCTGTTACACCGGCCCATCCACAGGCAGCTGAATTCCTCTCCTTCCCCCCCTCCTTCCCTGCAGAGTCACGAGGGAGCAGTTACGGGGAAACTTAAAACTCACCTTGATCGCTGAATCCCACGTCGCGTCTCCCTAGCAACAGGGCGTCACATGTTGGGATGTGCCAACATATTACGCGATGGCTGTCAGGGCACGCCCCGACAACCCATCATGTGACACCATGTTGCTATGGAGACGCAATGCAGGAATCAGCGATCAAGGTGTGTTTTAAATCCCCTACTACACCCACTTGGAAGTCTCCAGGGAAGGAGGGGGGTTAGAATTTGAGGAATGCGGCCCAGGGAACTTAAAGTTTGCCCAGCCCTGATCTGTGTACAGAGCTTTAGTGCATACCTCTCAGCTTTTTGAGATGAGAAAGAGTGACACCTAAAGACACGCCCCTGCCACACCTCTAATCATGCCCCAGCCACACCCTAGCCACGCATACCCCACACCACACCATACCTTTCTATCACTATGTTTTCTCCATATTAACATTTAAAATGAAGAAATATATCAATTTAAAGGATGGGAGTAAAGTTTGTAGCCAATTAAACACATTTTTCAGTTGAAAAAAATATATATATTTACATAAATCTGAAAATCAGTCCTGAAAGAGGGAAAAATGAGGGAGAAAAAGGGGACATAGGGACCTTGTTCCCAAAAAGGGACTGTCCCTCCAAAAAAAGGACAGTTGGGAGCTATAGCAGTATAGAGTGCTTTTCTTAAAGAGAACCTGTACTGAGTAAAAATATTTAAAATAAACACATGAGGTAACTTCAAATGAACATTACATAGTTACCTTGCCATCAGTTCCTCTCAGAAGCTCACCATTTTCTCCTGACAATAATACCTTCCAGTTCTGACAACATTTTGTCAGAACTGAAATATATCAGTTGCTGTCAGTTATATATCAGTTGCTGTCAGTTACAGCTGAGAGGACAAATGATCTGCCAAGTAACGTCCATGTTTCCCTATGGCTCAAGTGGGCGATGTTACAGTTTAACTGTGTGCTGACCAGAAAGCTGTTATGGGTAATTGCCATTTTCAAAATGGAGGACGGAAAATTCCCTTGGTCACAGTGGACAAACAGGATGCAGGACAGGAGAAAGACACTGAGGAGTAGACTACATGGAAGGTAAGTATGACTTGTGTATGCTTATTTTGACTTTTAATTTTCAGTTCAGGTTTTCTTTAAAGCGCACCTCAACTCAGAACTCTTCTCTGCTCTAAAAGATACACAACAGCATAATAACCTTTAAACAAAAAACATTTCTTTGTTACAGCTGATACAAACCCTAATAAATCTGCACAGTTTCTACTTCCTGATTCATAGAAGCAGACATATTGTTTACAGCCTGTACTTTCAAATGGGCTTCTCTTCTTATCTGCTGTGGCAGTCATGTGACACAGGGTGGAGATCAAATTACAACTAGTGATTAGACACAAATGAGGGGGAATTACACAAGGTAAACTCTTTAAATACATACAGGGTGCATTTCTGTTATGTTTTCCTTGTGTCCTGTGCAAGAGTTCAGGTCCACTTTAAAGTGTGGGGAAGGATGATGTGGTGATTTCCTTACATCTCTGCCATCCTACAATAAGCTGCCTTAGCCCAGCAAAATACAGCCGTCTCCACGCTGGCAGACACACTGCTGAGAATGAGTTTTATGCTAGCCAAGTGCCAGGTTTTTAATAGTTCAACTGAAAATTGATTATGTAGAAGTGATTGACTTGAATTGATCTGTTTTCTTGTCTACTTCTATTTCTTAGGAAGAAGGTTCACAGGATTTCAAAAATGGAAACACGCAGCTGGTTGAATTTGAAAAAGAAGTATCCCGGCTGGAGCAAGAGAATGCAGTGCTACGGGACTCCGTGGAACTGCTCAGCAAAGAGATGACCAAGTCACAGCAAGAGGCACTCGGGTTCAAAGAAAAGCAAAGCAGGTATGGCCATTCATCTGCAGGCAGAACACAGACTGCTGGAGCAGCATTACATTTATATGGTGCTGACACATTATCTGCAGCACTCTACAGAGAATATCAGAGAATTCATGGCACTCACTCTGCCTAAGGGGAGTTCTCAACTACTTAAAGAGAACCTGTAACAAAAAAAAAGTCCCCTGGGGGGTACTCACCTTCGGGAGGGGGAAGCCTCAGGGTCCCAATGAGGCTTCCCCCTCCCCTGCAGCTGCAGGCAATCCAGCGCTGGCTCCCCCGAAGTGTCCCGGAATCCTCCCTCGACAAGGGTGACAAGCGCTGATTTATTTACCTTTCCTGGCTCCAGCAGGGGCGCTGTTGCGGCTCTCCACACGGAGATAGGTGAAAATAGCCGATCTCTGTCGGGTCCGCTCTGTTGCGCATGTGCAGTAGATTTGCGCCTGTGCAGTAGAGCGGGCCGACAGCGATCGGCTATTTTCGCCTATTTCTGTGCGGAGAGCTGATACTGCGCCTGCGCTGGAGCCGGGAAGGTAAATATTTACATCCCTGCCGTTCTGGGAGCTTTTTCGCCGCTGCCGTGGGATTGAGGAGGACGGGGGAAGCCTCGATCACATCCATTCATCATATACTATTTTGGATAAAAAGCTTGACAGTTGACCTACCTGAGGTCTTCCACAGGGACTAAGGCCTCAAAACCCTCTGGGGTGCAGTTGAAGCCCACACAGGGGACGGAGGGGGGTTATCTTAGGGATGATCGCAATGTGCTAATTACGATTACGCTAAATGTTGCAATCATAATAAAGAAATCATAATTACGAAAAATAATGCAAACTTTTGCATAATTATGACTATGTGCTTAATTCTCATAATTACAATACTTTTTGATAGTTAATTCACAATTGTGCACACTTTAGCATAATTACGACAGTTTTTCACGCAATTATGAAAAATGATGATGCATTTATGCATAATTATGAAACATTATGCGTAATTATGAAATGAACACAAAATTATGCATGAAAATTGTGCATGAAATACAGCAAAATTATGATGCAAATTACGACAAAATTAACCACTAAAAAATACAGTACTTAAGCGCTTGTGTGCATAGAAATAATATAGAATTAGAACAGGTATAGAAAAAATTGCTCATATATCATCAAACACCATAAAGAACACTAATAAGCAATAGTCTCTTGTCGGTGGAGCCCTGCCCTGCTATTATACATCATGATGTACACATATGGATAAACATTGCTTGGTCTGCAATTGGAACTTTTTGTTTCCGCTCTTTGCCATGTTTGGAGCCCTTTGTTCATCTGCACAGGGTGGATCTGTGATTGGGATCTGTTGTTGATTGCTAATTTGGAGCTTCTTTTCAATCATTATACATGTGCTGGCATCTTCTTGGACACATTATTTACTAGCAGGGTATGGACTCTATAGACAGGTCTGGGGACTGCAGCCCTGGTGTTTTTTGGTGATATATGGTGGGTGGCATTTTTTAGGGCGCTCAAGTTTGTTCTGTATATTTGTGGTTTTTTTTTATGATGTTCATAACTTTTTGATATCTTGATCAATAAATTATTGTTGGTATTCGCATGCACCCAAGAGCCAATACTTTTCATTGTTGCTTCAATATTATCCTTGTTGGCATGGTGCATGGGAATATGGTGTAATATTCTATACATTTGATTAAGGTTTATTGCATTTTGCACTTGTATCCCATTTGCCTGCCGCCTCTCAAACTAAGTTGTTGCTATTGGTCTTTTTCACAATGTACTGGTATGGGAAGTTAAAACGCATCAGCTTTTCAGCATATAGTGTAAAAGAGGCCTAACACTTTAAATACCATAGGTTGTCCCTACACTTGCAAACAGATTCCATCCTTCAGAAGCAATTCCTATAATGTATCTGGAGAGCTGGTACTATCCATAACACTAATGGCTCCGGGTTTGGCAACAATCCCAGTTTAAGTCTCGGATTTTATGATACTTGCAATAAACTTTAGGAAAATTAATTATAGAAAAGCCATTTAATCAATAGCAGGATGCTTTCAAAGCGTTCGTGAGAGGTGAGTTCATCGCTGATGTTATTTTTTCAAGGGTACAAGCAAGGAGGCAATACCATTATCTCATTTCTTGTCTGGTAAAAGAAGTATAAATACATTTTTCATAAATCAAAAGAAACCCATTAGATTATTTTAGAGGGCCAAATTAGGACAGTGTGTTCTACTCAATGCCTCTTTTTAAGCAGGAAAAGGCTGCAATAACTTTTAAATTGAAATAGAATTATTATCATTATAATTACGCATTTATGTAGGGCTGAAACTTTGCACAATTCACATCACTAACTGCCCCTCAGTGAGTTTCCTACCCTATTGAAAATTGGGGGTCTCCATTTCGTCACTGATTTAAAAATAGGCCCTAAAATGGCTGATTTTTGGATTATGTTTGGTCTGCTGTATGGTGATCTGTGTGTGGGGTCTGTGTTTGTGTGATATTATATGGCGCCCTCTTGTGGATGTGTTGTAATACAGCACTTTGAAAATATTCGTAGTACATAGCTCCCAACTTTTCCTCTTTCAGAGGGGCAGTCCCTCTTTGCAAACCAAATCCCTTTGTCCCACTTTCTCCCTCATTTGTCCCTCTTTAAGGACTGATGAAGAGATTAATCTAAATATGTGCATTTTTCTACAAAAAAAATGTATTTAATTGGCTCTAAACTTTAAATTGATGCATTTCTATTTTCAAATGTTAATATGAAGAAACACTAGTGATGATAGAAAGTACCAGTGCAGTTTTACTTATAAAATTACATCTATTGCTGATGAATATTTAGTGGCATGCATAGCTAGGAGTGTGGGCATGGGCGTGATTAGAGTTATGGCAGGGGGAGGGGGATGTCCTAAGGTGTCCCTTTTTTCTCATTTCAAAAAGTTGGGAGGAATGCTAGTACACTGCTTCTGCTTGTCTTTATTCTATATAGTTTTTTAAACAAATCTTTTTCCTTTTTTGCTGTGGCAAGAAACCAAGAGGAACTTAAGCTGAAGCAAAGAATGGAGCTGGATTCCTTGAGGCAAAGTCACCAGCAGGAGATTCAGTCTATCGTTTCCAAGTTTAGCAGTGCTCAGACCTTCCTCCAGGCAAAGATTGTTACCTTAGAAGCTGAGTAAGTTCCTGTAAGCCTACAGTATAATGGGGTATAGTACTTAAATGCTAAGTACACACGATGCCTTTTTTCGGTTTTCCGTTCGACCGATTTTCGATTCGTTTTTCCGCTCGATTTTGTGCTCGATTCTCTTATCTTTTCTTATCAATTTCCATTCACTTCTATAAGAAATCTTGCGGTAAAACAATCGAAAGTAATATCGGACATGACGGAAATTATCTATCGAACTAATCTATTGAATGCAAAAACATATTATAGCATAATAGTAGATGCTGCTAGTGGCTGGATAGTGTACTGGTTAAGTGTACCCAAGGAGACATGTGACATGATGACGAGATAAACATGTGTTTGTGCAGTGCAAAACATATAAATAACCAGGCTGTTTTACTTGTTGTATTTTTCTGCCTGAAATAGTTAATTTTTAGGCATGAAAGTGACAGCTTCTGTTCTTTCTTGACGGTACATTGTCAGGAATATAGTAATCCTCACTTATAAGCCGATTACAGCCATAAAAGTTATCCTGGCAAAATACAACCTCTGAGACCAGAAGGAGATTAAAAAAAAAAAAGTTCATGTAATTTAACTCTGGGGCACTTAATCTACTTTGTAAATGTTTAAATATAAAATAAAACCATGGGATATCTAAAAAAGTCATTTTTAGGAGTAGGCTCTGACGCAGGAGACCTGGGTTCAAATCTTGCACCTTCCTGTTCAGTAAGCCAGCACCTATTCGGTGAGGAGTCCTTGGGCAAAACTCCCTAACTGCTGCTGCCTATAGACCGTACCCTAGTGGCTGCAGCTTTGTTGCTTTGAGTCCGCCAGAAAAAAAGCACGCTGTATATATGTTCGGTGTCTTGCGTTATGGGGCATATTCACAGAGAGAGCATCAATAAACTTTACCAATCTTTATGCAATGTAAGTATAGCATAACTCATGCTATACATGTGATGCCTTTGTTGCTTGCTGTACAAGGGACGTTATGTGAAATGTATAAAGCAAGTTACACAAATTATGTAATGTTTTACACTATTTGCAAAAAGCCTAAAAACCTTTACATACTCTGACTTCTCACACAATGTTTACCAGCAGATAGTGATTATTACCCATGGAACAATTTACAATATTTAGTACCAGCTACGCACAAAACTGTTATGTTCTCTCTATTTTTTTATTTTAATTTTGCATATCAGAAGGGAGTGTTAGAACCCCTGTCAGATTGTTATTGCTGTCTGCACCTTTGTTTTAGGGAGCATAAACACAAATAAAAAGAAAAAAGTAGCAGCAACTGACATGATCTTGGTATCTGGGGAGAATTTAAATAGGAACTGTAGTGAAGATTTCTTAATTAATAAAATTGCTTATTGTTTACAGTATTAATTTATAGATTATTTTGTCATTTTCTCTCCATTGTAAAATTTTTCCTCTCCTTGATTTACATCAGTTCTGTCATATTTCTACAACCTACTGTAAGTGACAGCAAAATAAGAGAAAAGTCATTTATGGCTCATTTTACTCTGGGAGAAATGTACATCTTAGTTGTATGTGTTTACATGTATTTCAGATTTTAAAATTTTTCACAATAGTGGTTCTTTAACCACTTTATCCACCACTACAGTATATCTGCGTCCTCTGTGACTTCATCTAAGCCATGAGTCAGTAGATATACGTCTTGTAGCAGAAGCAGTACTGTGCAGGATTGGGTTTGCTCCTGTGCACATTTCTGGCACTGATGCAGCTCTAATTGGTGAATGGGAATATATGTTTCCTGAGCTAATGAGATTGATTTTTACCATTAAAATACTTTTATTTTCACAGTTCATAGTGAAAAATACACTCTGTAGCATTTCAGAATCAAATATCTTCACCATAAAATGTGACAGGAACATAATCTAAGTTTTGTGATAAACGGTAAGAATAGCCAAATAAAAATTGTGTTTTTTATCTACAGTAGCACTTTTTATTTTTAAACTGGAAATGGTAAAACTGAGAAATATTGTGTTTTTTCTATTTTTTTCCTTGTTTTCCCATTAAAATTCATAGAAAACAAAATTGTTCGAGGGAAAAAATGGCATACAATGAAAGCCTAGTTTGTGAATAAAACAATATGTATTTAATTTCTGTGTCATAAGTAAGGATAAAGTTATTTCTGATTAAACAAGGACATACCAGTAGCTAAACTGTCAAAACTGCTCTGGTCCATAAGTGGAAAACAAGGTCTGGATGCGAAGTGGTTAAGGATTTTTTACTGCAATGATCAAATGCAGTCATTTGCACTCCTTGCAGCTGTGCACATTCAGTAATGAAATATGTTGGAGTGGGGTGTGATTTGTGCTTGTGAAGGTGTGGGAGTTGTGAAGTGGGACTGTGCGTTTTACTAAAGGAAAGTTAAGATAAGCATTTAAAACTTTGGAAAATAGGGCAGTGTGGGTGTTCTGTAAAGGGAGATCAAATTACTAAGCACCAATAATAATGCAAATTATACATTAGTTGCATGGCTTAACCTTTTAAAAATTGTGTAATTTGTGACTTTCTCAGAGAAGGAGCAGGAATGGTTTCTTTATATGAGTTTTATGTATGGGGGATTTGTATAGCAAAGATGTAGACGCTATCTTTAGCTGATTTTTATTGACGCCTTTACTCAGACTGCATGCTGTTTTTTTTTTATTCTGAATACAGGCTGAAAGAGATGGAGGATAAGACTAAGAAGGAGGCCCGGCCGGAGGACCTGCAGCTTATAAACAACCTGCAGGATAAACTGACTGATAAAGATCAAATTATTAAGCACCTGCTGGTAAGATTACATTCACACATTTCTTCCTGAGCAAGTACCAAGGCTGAGATTACATAATATGTTGTATAGAGTCTTGTCGGTCTGCGCATAAGATAACTAATCCTTGCAATGCATGTACCTTTATTCCAGATTTATAATGCTTCTATCAGAAGCCTTTTTTTCAATTTCCTTTAACCATTTCACCACACTGGTACTGTAGTTCCTTCCTCCCCTTCCCCAAACCCTATTGTGCAGCAGTCTAGTTTTCTGTTTCTTGCACGGATGAGGGTTAACCTCCCTGGCGGTTAATTTTTTTTGCCACTTAGGCAAAAATCCTTTTTTTGTTTTGTTTTTGTTTTTTAGTTTCATGTAAAGCTACTAGAGTGGTAGCTACATGAAACACCACTAGAGGGCGCATGTGTCCCTCTAGTGCGATCGTCGCCGGCACCAAAAGCAAACAGGGGAACACGTATATAACGCGCTCCCCTGTTTGGCTTCTCCTGTCGCCATGGCGACGATCGGAATGACGTCATGGACGTCAGTCGACGTCCTGACTTCAGACGCCTCCGATCCAGCCCATAGCGCTGCCCGGAACTCATAAGTCCGGGCAGCACAGGGCTCTGCCGGAGGCCCTCTTGCGCCGCTGCATGCGGGCGATCGCCGCAGAGCGGCGGCGATCGAGCTGTACGCGCGGCTAGCAAAGTGCTAGCTGCACGTACAGCATTTTAAAGTGAGCAAATCGCCCCACCAGGGGCTGAGACATCTTCCTGCGCGGCATAGCCCGAGCTCAGCTCGGGCTTACCGCCAGGAAGGTTAACCTTCCTGGAGGTAAGCCCGAGCTGAGCTCGGGCTATGCCGCGCAGGAGGAGTTCTCAGGCCCTGCTTGGCCGATTTGTATCAATTTTTTTTTTGGTACACGCAGCTAGCACTGTGCTAGCTGCGTGTACTGCCCGATCGCCTGCGCTCCACGCAGATTCACGCGCCGTGCCGCCCTCCCCCCCCCGACCCTATGCGCTGCCTGGCCAATCAGTGCCAGGCAGCGCTGAGGGGTGGATCGGGACTCCCTTTGACGTCACGACGTCATCCCGCCCGTCGCCGGGGCGACGAGGGAAGCCCTAATTTAAATCCCGTTCAGAACGGGATTTCCGGACGGGCTTGATCGCTGGAGACGATCGAAGAGGGTGAGGGGATGCCGCTGCACAGCGGCTGTCATGTAGCTAGCGCTAGGCTAGCTACATGATTTAAAAAAAAAAATTAAAAAATTGTGCTGCGCTGCCCCCTGGCGGTTTTAATTGACCGCCAGGAGGGTTAATAAGCTGGCTAGTACAGTAGTGGCATTAGGTAATGATTTTGGACTTGTGAGTCTGTGAGTAATCCAGTGGAAATTTACCATCAGGAAATAGACTCTAGGTAGACTCTGATAGACTCTGCTCTCTAGGCAGCTTAGAGCAACGACTTATAATTAAAGCGGACCTGAACTCAGAACTTCCTCTCTGCTCTAAAAGATAAGCAACAGTATAATAACCTTTAACTACTTGAGGACCCCGGGCTTAACTCCCCTAGTGACCAGGCCAATTTTTACAAAATAGGCCACTGCAGCTTTAAGTCCTTGCTGCAGGGCCATACAACTCAGCACGCAAGCAGGGCCAGGCCGAGGCAGAGGCAAGAGAGGCTCCAGCCTCAGGGCGCAATGTAGGAGGGGCGAGAACTCACTCGCCTATCATTCCCCTATTGTGTTTGAAGCAGAGAGAAATAAGAAAAGGGGATACATGGCAGTGACTGCAAGCCAGATAACTAGAGATTAAGGTGTTGGGGACCCTGGGGCACCTCTTAGTCTAATAGCAATCAATGTGTAACAGCTAGGGTGGGAGGGATGGGGGGGCGCACTTTGGTGTCTCAGCCTTGGCTGCCAGAGGACCTTGTCCCAGCTGTGCACACAAGTAATCCCCCCCCCCTCTTTTCTGCCCACCAACAGAGCTTTCTGTTGGTGGGCTGTGATTGCTCCCCCAATGTTTATATATATATATATATATATATATATATATATATATATATATATATATATATATATTATTATTATTTTTTTTTTACAAATATATATTTTTTTAAAACAACAATACATTTCTTATGTTTTTTTATTATTTTATAATCTCCCCCTCCCTCCCCTAGCCAGCCTATGACATCGATCAGCTGTCATAGGCTTCAGCCAATGAGAGCTGATTGCTCTCCTGCCTCCCAGGGGGACAGCCGTGTCATACAGCTGTCCCCAATACAGTGCTGCCGTAGATCGCATCACTGTACACAGCAAATAGATGGTGGTTTCGGTGTCTAACAGTCTCCTAGAAGAGATGGCTGCTGGGAGACTGATGACGGAGCAGAGCTCCGTCATCCAAGTGGAGATGTGTGCGCATTGGCGCACGCAATCTCCTGCAAATCCCTGCCCCAGGACTTTATGCCGATCAGCGTTAGGCATTCCTGGGGCTGCCGCCGTGGTCACGCCCATCGGCGTGACGCGGACGTTAGGTTGTTAAGTAAAAACATTTCTTTGTTACAACCGACACAAATCCTGCAATACATCTGCAGTGTGTCTACTTCCTGCTTCCATGGAAGCAGACATAAGGTTAACATCCTGTGTTTACAAATTAGCTGCTCTGCTGAGGACTGCCAAAATCCTGTGCTGACATAGCTGAGATATCAAATTATAGTTGTGATTAGTCACAGATGAGGGGGAATTAGACAGGCTAAACTCTCTAAATCCATATGAGGTGCAGGTCCACTTTTAGGGGCTCTTTCACACGAATGGCTACCATTAGTACTCCATCTTAAGTCATTGGTAATGGTAGTGCCCAAGAACCGAACACTTGATACTCTGCTGACCTCGGTGCCATCGATGAACACCGGGTTGAGTGGAGGAGGGCACTTTCTGAAGTCCACGACCAACTCGACAGTATTTGCAGCATTTAGGACGAGCATGTTGTCCTTACTCCAGTTGAAGATTCGCTCGATCTCACTGCAGTAGGTGCGTTCATCCCCTCCCCTGATGAGACCAAGTATGGTGGTGTCATCTGCAAATTTAATGACCTCGACACAGTCGGCGGTAGAGGTACAACGGTTAGTATATAGAGAGAAAAGTATCGGGGACAGTACGCATCCTTGCAGGGCACCAGTGTTTGTGGTCCTCACTCGAGAAAGGCAGCTGCCCAGTTTAACTTGTTGCGTCCGGTTCGTGAGGAAGTCCTGGATCCAAGCACAGAGAGTTTGATCGAGCCCGAGTAGTCCTAAGCTGTAATGCAGTATGTGCGGGCAGATTGTATTAAAAGCAGAGCTGAAGTCTAGGAAGAGGATCCTAGCGTAGGTGTTGGGTTTGTCCAGATGTTCCATGATGAATGCCAGACTGATGTTGATGGCATCCTCGATGGACCTGTTTGCTCTGTAGGCGAATTGGATTGGATCTAGGTGGGCATCGGAGAAGTCTTTCAGATGACTGAGGACCAGTTTTTCAAAGATCTTCATGACAGTTGGGGTAAGGGCAACAGGTCTGTAGTTGTTGAGGTCCATGACACCTGTTTTTTGGGGTACCGGTATGATAGTGGACCTTTTGAGGCATGAAGGTACTTTGCCACTCGTCTTGGATTTCTGGAATATGGCAGACAGAACAGGGGCTAGCTGGCTGGCACATGTTCTCAGGCACATAGATGACACACCATCTGGGCCAGGAGCTTTCCTGGGATTCAGTTTCTGGAGGTGCCTGAGAACGTTGGTCACTTGGACTTCTATTGGTGCTGGGGGGACCCTGTCTGAGCTGGGAGAAGTGGATGAGGGGAGTGCTCTGGGTGTGGTTCCGTGGTCTCCTGTGTGGAGGGGTTGGTTTTCGAACCTGCAGTAGAAATCGTTGAGTTTTTCTGCTAGTGCGAGGCTCGGAGGTGCATGTTGAGGAGGGGGCTTGAAGTTGGTGGCTGCTCTAAGACCTTGCCAGACTTCCCGAACGTTGTTGGATCGGAGACTGAGGCCCAGCTTGTTGGAGTAGTCCTTTTTTGCAGCGCCGAGTTCGTGCTTAAGGGTGTACCTGGCTGCCTTGAACTCTTGTGGTGTGCCAGTCTTGTGCACTGCTTCCTTGATTTTCTGAAGCCGGCATAGCTTGCCGTTAAACCAAGGTTTATTGTTGGGGTAGACCCTGAAGGTCTTTGAGGCGATGCACAGCTCCTCGCAGAACCTGATGTAGGAAATGACGTTCTCTGTCCATTTCTCCAGGCAGGGTGCCTCGAGGGCCTCCCAGTTGGTGCAATCAAAGCAGGCCTGTAGCTTCAGCTTAGCTTCCTCCGTCCGCTTACTTACAGTCCTGAGGACTGGTTTGGATGGTCTTCTGTAGGTGGGAATTAGGTGTATTAGGCTGTGGTCAGAGTTGTCTAGGGGTGCTTGCCGAGTGGGTTTGTATGCATCTTTGAGGACCGTGTAGCAATGGTCCAGGGTGTTTTGATTCCTGCTGGCGCAAGTAATGTGCTGTTTGTAGCGAGGCATCTCCGTGTGGAGGTTCGCGCTGTTGAAGTCCCCGCAGATGATGAGGAGGGAATCTGGGAGGGATGTCTCCCACCGTGAGATGGTGTCACTGAGCATCCGCAGTGCACTGGTGTTGGCACTAGGGGGATGTAAAAGCCCATGAGAACGTAGGAGGAGAACTCCCTTGGAGAGTTCTGTGGTCTGCAATTGATGAGTAGGAGCTCAATGTCTGGGGAGCAGCCGTTGTCTATGATGGATGCGTTTGTGCACCAAGTGGTCTTAATGTAGAGGCAGATGCCTCCACCTCTCTGCTTACCGGAGAGTGCGCTGTCACGGTCTGCTTGGAAAAGGTTGAAACCTGCACGGTCTGCTTGGAAAAGGTTGAAACCTGGTAATTGAAGGGAGTTGTCCGGAATGGCGTCGTTCAGCCATGTTTCAGTTAAGCAAAGACAGAACTAAATATAGCAATTGAATCAAATTGATACAATACAAATAATAAGGATTAAACGTGAAAATAATATTTAATTACAGTCGGAGCAATGGGTCAAGTTACCATATGTCTTTTGCGATGATAAATCCAAACGAAAGATATAATAGTCCAATTATGGAAAGTTCTTTGGATAGAAGTCTATGGATAACCCAGCCAACCCGTAATGGTATATGAATGGCTAGAGTCTCTCTCTCTCTCTCTCTCTCTCTCTCTCTCTCTCTCTCTCTGCCTGTATCTAACAGGTTTTTTTTAACCCTTTCTCCGCCAGAGGGTGAAAATAGTAAGAGGAGATAGGCTGTGTCTGCCACATGATCCTTCTCCGCCCCTTTGTCATGACAGGCAGAAAAGAATATGATATACTGTACCTGAAATGATCATATCTCGGCAACCATTGATCAGAGCTCGCAGAAAATGGTACAGGTGTATTCCTGAATTCTCTGCTTTAATCAGAATCCAAACTCAGGTACATTACGATGTTTCATTTTCAGATAAAATCATATCGTAGGCATAGAAGGTGGTAGACCGACGCTTGATGGTCCAAATACCTCCAGCTCGGGTTTACTGCACAAGTCTGTAATTCACCTCACTGCTCAGTAACAGCCTTGATAAATTGACATTTTACAAAATGCTCTGAAAAATCATCTGTTTTCAGCATTATCAAATGCGGCAATGCTTGATGAATTGATGCCATTGTGTATGAATCCTACATGTATCCTGTTGTTCAGACATGAAGGATCCGTGTAGCAGTGCTTAGCCTCTGTTATCCTGCGTAATCACAGCACCCCTGGGCAGATCCATACCTATAAATAGCCAGCATTATTACAGGTTTTCTGGAATTTCACATATCCCTCATAAAATAAATGAGTGTAATCTCTGTGTAATTAAATATTGATTACTGTTTCAGGCTTGCATAAGAAATAAATGTGATTAGATAAGGATTGGGAAACATTGAGTGGTCAGCAACCCATCTTGAAGCATTAATTTCATGAATCCTGGCTTGTTTGCTTGTTCTGTTGTTTTATTATTATTTAGTATTTATATAGCGCCAACATCTTCCGCAGCGCTGTACAGTGTATATTGTCTTGTCACTAACTGTCCCTCAGAGGGGCTCACAATCTAGTCCCTACCATAGTCATATGTCTATGTGTGTATTGTGTAGTGTATGTATCATAGTCTAGGACAAATTTAGGAGGAAGCCAAGTAACTTATCTGTATGTTTTTTGGGATGTGGGAGGAAATTAGGAAATAACTAATTACTAAAAATTCTGCAAATACAATGATTACTATTTGGTAAAGTTCATTGCTTTTACCACTAGGTAGCAGCACAGGCTTTGGTATTAGAGAATTCTGGGTTTTGTTGTAACTTTATTTATGAAATAAGATAACTGGATGGTTTGGTGAGTAAATAGATCAGTATAAAGAGAAATTCTGAATAGAAACTGACTATATGGGTGGGTTTGTTCCCCAAGCTACCGTTTTCTTCATGTGCCAAATTATAAAATGATGCTTTCTTGCAAATGACACAACACTACATTGGCTTGGTGTATGAAGACTCCAAAAACATATTCCTCTGCTAATGTGATACAAAATCTAAAACTTTTCTTTCTTTGAGTGTATTATTTGCATATGCATTCCACCTCCTTCGCACCCACAATAAATAAGAGCTTAAAGGGAAAGTTCAGGGAGGGTGGGTAAAAAATAAAAATCAATTTCCACTTACCTGGGGCTTCCTCCAGCCCGTGGCAGGCAGGAGGTGCCCTCGCCGCCGCTCCGCAGGCTCCCGGTGGCCGACCCGACCTGGCCAGGCCGGCTGCCAGGTCGGGCTCTTCTGCGCTCCAAGGCCCGGAACTTCTGCGTCCCACGCCGGCGCGCTGACGTCATTGGACGTCTGCCGGGCTGTGCTGCGCAGGCGCAGAACTACTGCGCCTGCGCAGTAGAGCCCGGAGGACGTCCGATGACGTCAGCACGCCGGCCTGGGACGCAGAAGTTCCGGGCCTTGGAGCGCAGAAGAGCCCGACCTGGCAGCCGGCCTGGCCAGGTCGGGTCGGCCACCGGAGACCACCGGGAGCCTGCGGAGCGGCGGCGAGGGCACCTCCTGCCTGCCACGGGCTGGAGGAAGCCCCAGGTAAGTGGAAATTGATTTTTATTTTTTATCCACCCTCCCTGAACCTTCCCTTTAAGGGCTTATTTCCATTTGCGAATGGGAGCCGAAGGGATGCGATGCAGCTACGCATCACATCCGCTCCAATTCACCTCACTTCCGCTGATGCGGAAGTGAATGGAGGAGATGCGGGCGGATGCAGCCGTGCGAGAATCTGCTGCATGCTGCAGATTCTCTGATCATTCCACACCACTCTGGATAACCAGCACGCAATAGAAACAGTTCCATTGACGTGCTTTGGTTTCAGTTCGGCTATGTAGCCGCATTGCACTGCGTGTACTGTACTTATTCCTTAACACACCCTTTACGTTTAGAGGGTAGGGTTAGGGTGTAAGGGTTTATGTTAGAGGGGAAGGGGCGAGATAAGGATTATGCATCAGGATAGAGTTTTTGGCCTATCCCCACCAGAACCACAAGGCACAGAAACATCTTCTTCCCCTCAGCTATCAGACTCCTGAACTCTCTACATGTTCCTCCCCCTTCAGGGATCACCTCCCCTCCTTTTCCCCCTTGAACTGCCACTGCTCTCTGCTCCCCGATGTCCCCTGTTATCATTGCAATGTCTTCACTGATATTATTGTATTCTACTTTTACTATGTTCTACCTACTATAATTGAGTTTCATCCTGTCAAAAACTATTTCCGACATGTTGTATTTGGTGAATAAAAAATAATTCTGATTCTGAGTTTACATAAGGGGTGAGGATTAGAGTTTGGCAATAGGAAGGAGAAGGGGTCATTTCTGGCGAGCGCTGTAATCACAGCACAGGAGATTTGGGCGCACACTGAGTAACTTCGGCGCCGTCAGAAGATGGAGCAGAAGTTTTTTAAAACACTATAATTAGGCCTCCAGCAATAGCTGGAAGCCGAATTATATATAATTAACGTCGCCGGGACTTGTGCAGCAGCAGATTAAGCCATATACCGGCTGTATCCTGCGCCCAAGTCTCCCAGCGGCGATTACATATGTACGCCATTTTTTGATTGCCAATCACCAGGGAGAATTGTTGGAGACACCATTTTAAAGCCAATAGTAAAATATTGGTATTTGCGCCTTATGGATATTTTAACTAGGTGTAAGTGAAGCAGTACTACAAATGAACGCAGCCTTTTTACAACATAGTCAGCAGTGCTAACTTTCATAGACTCTCAGGTTAGGCTTATTTTTTGAGACCAGGTCAGAGTTGCTTTTTAAAATTAACAGTTGCACAGGAAATGAAGAATGATTGCTTCCTATTCATGGAGAACAAATGGTTGGAAACAGATTAAGCAATTCCGTTCATAGTAAGATGTGTATTAAAAATTATTTTACAGGAAATTCAAAACTTTGATGATGATGTTGCCATGCCACTTATTCAAGAAACTCATAGAAGTCAGTCCTTTTCCTGCAATCCAAATGGTGGCAGCTTAACCCCCACAATGAAGGTAAGAGGCATGCCAAAATGAACTTAGCTACCAGTACATAATGGGAATCTCTTATTTGTCAATTGTATAATATTTTTATGCTTGGGTTTATGATCAGCCAAATGCATACGCTATTGCAATGTACTGAGATCTTGATTTACATATGTGGAAGTTTTCAGATTTACTAACTACATAACCCGTCTGCCCCTCCTGCCTAATATCAAAAATAGGTGAAAGCAAATGTGAAGTAAAAAGGCTCTAGGTCCTATAGAGCCTTCCCATTCTCCTCACAGTGTCTTTGTTCCAGAGGTGTCACCCCCATCAAATCTGCCGCCTCAGGAGGTCGCACATGTGCAGTATGACTTGGGCTCCCGGAGCCTTCAAAGGATACACAGAGCTGTATTTGGCCAATTGGTCTACAAGTTCTTGCAGGGGTGACAACTCTGGAATGAGGGGACTGCGAGAGGAACAGGAAGGCTCCATAGGACCCAGGGCCTTCCCTCTCCATAGGTATCTGTTTTTTATTCTAAGTTTTGTTCACATTGACTTTTAAGCTAACCTAGGTTGTCGTAAATGCAACATTTTAGATACTTATGTCCAGAGGGATCTCTAGAGGCTTCCTCCATCTCTCCATTTGAGCTCTCAAACCCCTAAAGTTCCTTTGAGCTTGCCTGCATTGTGCAGGCACAGATGGCTCACGTCTGTATAATAACACGGAGCTGATGCTCAGTCTTGGTGGAAAAGGCTGTCCCCACTCGGCTCCCTGCTAGTGCACAGTGTGGATGAGCTCCATCGATAAGCCCTTGTCGACAGGCTTTCGGGGGTCTCTGCACTGCAATGGAGAGGAGAAGGGCAACAGGCAAAGCCTCAGGAGGATCCAGAGGCTTCCCTCTCCTGAGCTAAGGACCCAAACTGGGGTCTTTTTTTTCTATTCAAGTTTATTTTAAAGCTTAGTGGAAGAATGATGTTTCTATCAGTGGGTCATGAATGATGTTAGCTTTTCCAACACTCCATATATTTTCTAGACGGCCATACATGTCTGCTTCAATGTTCTTCTTTTGCATGGCTATCCATAAACAGAGGAAACAGGAGTACTTACTGTACCGACTTTGAAATCATTACATATTATACTCTTTACACTAATTAAAACTAATGAAATCAGCAGATTTTATCTATAAAAATTTATAACAGAGGCTTTAATATGCCAATGATTATTACGTAACAGTAACATTTTATAGGGAAAATGTTGAAATAAAAGGGCATATTTCTCTAAGTGATACTTACCGTTAGAACCAGAGCCAATCCTACTAAATAAATGATGCATGTGTCCGAATTCTGGAGATATGCACAAGGTAGCATTTGAAGGGCAGTGGCTGTTTTATAAACACTGTGGGCCTGATGCAATTCACTTTTTTCTCCTAGGTGATATTTTCACATCTTGTCAATAAAAAGCATTTTAAGCCACCAGCAAGCAAAAAATATTCGGAATAATTCCTACGGTACCTTGTCACCTACTTTTTGGCACTTTTTCAATTGCACAGTGCTGAAAAGTTATTTTAAACAGAAGATGAAAAATGATCTCCTAGGAGAAAACTTAGGAGAAAAATAGAATTGGATCAGGCCCTGAGAGTCCTATTACTAAACACACAAAAAACACAAGTGATTATACATAAGTGGCTGACCACAGACAGAGTATAATTGTGTAAATAGTTGCTGCTTTTAACAACTTTCCTTGAAGATTTCTTGAATGAATAAGCCATTCTCCTGATGTTCTGTCAGCAGAAAAAGAAACTTGGCGATATACCAACCCGTGTCATCAGTGTTCCCAACCTGGCAGCGTATGAAAAGACCTTTACCAACAATGGTGTCTGCTCCAAGAAGCCAGTGAGTCCGGTGAGAACGCCCCCCAGCTTAGAACACCGCATGAAGCCTGGATATCCTTTTCGACAACCCGCGCAGCTTCTAGATATCATTCGACCGAATAGGTAAGAAATCCAAAATCGCCAAAATCACTGCACCATAATAAGGGAATGGTCATTATGGCATCATGTGTGAGTTTCTATATTAGGATTCGTGAGTTATTTTTAGTTTTACAGATTACAATAGAAGCTTGTTGGTATGTGCTTGTGCTGCATGTTTCTACTTTACTTTCCTGTGCTAATGGCACAAGCTAGTGTTGTGATGACATCGAGAAATATACCGACCCAACCATTCATTTCCATTTTTCTGGCCCTCCAGTGTTCCCTACGGCCTTTCACTTGTCTAACTAATCAAAAACTATTTAAACTATCTTCACTAATCATTAAAGAGACTCAAAGAAGAAAATCTAAGAAGAATTGATACTTACCCGGTGCTTCCTCCAGCCCCATAAACACGTGTGAGTCCCTTGCTGTCCTCCCGCGGTCTGCCTTTCAGCCGCCATCAGCCACGGTAACTTGCTCAGTCGCATCAGTCTGGGTCTACTGCGCATGCGCAGTTGGTCCGCGCATGCGCAAAAGACCCAGACTGATCCCGACTAAGCCAGCGTGAACACATGACTATATTACCTTGACTTCCAGCAACAAGTACCGCAAGTTGCCCTATTAGCGTGACCCGCGTTACTCAGGTAGCTGTTGCTACGGTAACGAGCGCTAATAATGGTAACTTGCTTCCAGAAGTAAGGTACTATTGCTGTATGCTGTCTGTGCATGGCACCAACATCTTCCACAGCGCTGTACAGAGTACATATTGTCGTGTCACTATCTGTCCCTCAGAGGAGCTCATAATCTAATCCCTACCATAGTCATATATCTCTAGCGTGTAGTGTATGTATCGTAGTCTAGGGCCAATTTGGGGGGAAGTCTATTAACTTATCAGTATGTTTTTGGGATGTTGGAGAAAACTGGAGTGCCCAGAGAAAACACACACAGACACGGGGAGAACATACAAACTCCATGCAGATGGTGCCCTGGCTGGGATTCAAACTGGGCGACCCAGCGCTGCAAGGCGAGAGAGCTAACCTCTACTCCACCATGCTGCCCAGGGGCCCAGTATTATTGCGATTTTGTGCATCAGGCCCAATATCATTTATATGTGAAGAATACCCAAATGTATCTCTTTTCTCTTGGTCTTTCTGATTAATTTCTCATTTCCCCCTGCAGAGTGGCTCAGTGGTGTGTTTTGTAAATGACTCACCTGTCATGTGACGCATTTATCCGCCCCGGCAGCCAGCTCCTCTCTAGCCATCCGATCTTTGTATGACGCGTGTTTCACACGTCATGCAGGGAAACAGGAAGTAGAGAGGAGACAGCTGCCACACCAGATGGTCGCATGGAGCAGGACAGGTGAGTCATTTACAAAACGCACCGCTGCCCCACTCTGCAGGGGACAGGAGGAGGGCCCATGGAGAGGTAGAGAGTAATGATGTTGACCCCCTCCCCACTACTGCCGGGCACCTCAGCCCCCAAGCCTGCATCCCGGTGCTGCCCCCAGGTTGACAGAGCCTGAAGCAGGTGCTTCAAACTGCGTCATGGGAGGTCCAGGCCCGTTGGCACTAAATCAATAAAAATAATAATCAATTTATTGGACCCCCATAACAGTAACTGTCACGTTAGTCTAAAATATCTAGTCCTTTGTACTTTTATGCACAGAATAAAAATGGACTTGCTTTCCGGTACACGTGCGACCCTATGAGTCAAATCTAGTTCGAATTGAACTGGAAGCTGCTATAATTGAACTGGAAAATCTGGTGCTGTCCCCAGTGGCGTAGCTAGAGTATTTGACACCCGGTGCGGATAATTTACCGCCAACCCCCCCAAAAAAATAGAAGCGGGCCGCGTCGAAAAATGGGCGTGGCCATAACATGGTAGGGGTGGAGCTAACTAATGTGACAGAGCTAACTAATGTAGCTGTGTAACTCTGAGGCACAAAAACAGAAGTAATGAAGTCCGGGCACCAGTCAGCAGTAATGCTTCAATCACACCTTTAATACATCCCCAGGAATTCCAGACAAAAAATACAGAGTATGCCTGACAGCCGTTTCGCAGGAATACCTGCTTCTTCAGCCGTTTCGCAGGAATAACTGCTTCTTCAGAGGCAACAATTGTTGCCTCTGAAGAAGCAGGTATTCCTGCGAAACGGCTGTCAGGCATACTCTGTATTTTTTGTCTGGAATTCCTGGGGATGTATTAAAGGTGTGATTGAAGCATTACTGCTGACTGGTGCCCGGACTTCATTACTTCTGTTTTTTGAATATCAGTACCTTGCCCGGAGGCACAGGGATATACACATGCTACCCCCTGGATCTGTCAGTCTGTGCATCTAGTGCCAACCATTATGTGTTCCTCTACTTTGTGATGTAACTCTGTGGCAGTGGGCCAGAGTTACCAAGATCCCAACAATGACCTTAAAGTTCCAAATACAGCCATTATGACCATCAAATAATAAATGTAGCAACTGACAACTCCGCCACATGACATGCAAAAAATGTTTCTTCTGACACCTGAAATGCAACAACCGCTACCTCCAACACTTGAAATGCAGCAAACAGCAATGCAATAAACATTACCTCCCACACATTAAAATGCAGTAAATGTTACAACCCATACATTAAAATGCAGTAAACATTAAATGCACGTTACCCCATATATATTAAATGCAGCAAATGTTTCCCCTCCCACTGAGTGCTGGTTGGGTGGGGTAGAACTGCTTAGTGGGATGGGAGGGTGACACTGGGTAGGGAGGGTAACACAGGGTGAGGAGGAGGGTGACATTGGGGAGGAGAGGAGGGTGGCAGTGGGGAGGAGAGGAGGGTGACAGTGGGGAGGAGAGAAGGGGACAGTGGGGGGGGGGGGGGGGGGGGAAAGAAGGGTAACAGTGGGAAGGTGAGGAGGATGACATGTCATAGGTCACTCGACAAAGAACATACACTGTTACCCCCCTATACACACAGTCCTAACTGGTCAGCATCCGATTACAAGTACTACTCACTCACTGTGTATGGCCTCGGGCAATTGAGTACTGGCTACATGTCTACCACCCCACTAGCAGACGCTGAGACTGAGAGGGACATTTAGACAGGGACTGGATTGTCAGGAGAATAGGGCAGGAGCGAGCAGCCGCAGCATAGGCTATCTATGTGAGATGAACGTTGCACTTGCTCTCTCTCTGTACATACACACCCGGAAGGAGAGAGAGAGAGCGGTGGCAGCGGTCTCGTCACCATTCCAACAACCAGACACCACTGTGTTACTGTGTTAGGAGAAGGGGGCGAGATTCCCGGACATCTTAGTTACCAGTCGCAGCATAGGCTTCTACATGAGATGCACCCTGCGCTTGCTCTCTCTCTGCACATACACGCCCAGAGAGAGAGCGGCGGCGGCGGCGGCATTATCACTATAGCAACCAGCCTGCAACTACTGAATCTCAGAAGCGTAGGGAGAGGTAGAAGAGACAATCCGCGCCACCCGCAGCACACTGGAAGCAGGGATACAGGAGGCACATAGGCTGACATTGCGCGGGGCGGGCATGCAGCTTGGAGGAGGAAGAAGCCGGTCCTGAGCCCACCACATGACCTTACTGACCTGCGCCCAGAGGCTGGCTGGTGCCTACCCAGCCTATGTGTCGGCCTGTCACCCCTGCCCTACCAATCTGTCACCCCACCTGGTGCGGGTCACACTCCCCGCCCCCCCTCCCCCCCTCACGATGCTAGTGGCTGTCGCTCTGATCCTGACTTTATTATCATGTAAGTCACTGATGTGGGACAGCCATGTAGCCACTTGAGCCTTAAAGCCAGTGCATTATTATGAATATTATTATACAACCCACAAGTTTTTGCAAACTGACTAACTTGATCACACTTTGAACGGTGACTTGAAAAGCACGGTTTTAGCTCAAATAATTTAAAAGAAATAACACAAAATAATAGTATATAATGTTCAAATACTCCAGCTTTTAGAAAAAAAATATTTAAAGAGGAACTGTAACCCAGGATTGAACTTCATCCCAATCAGTAGCTGATACCCCCTTTCCCAGCAGAAATCTTTACCTTTTGTCAAAAAGTTCATCAGGGGGTTCTGTATGGCCGATATTATGGTTAAACCTCTCCCACAGTGTGATGTCATGACCATGGTCCTGTCCTGACAGTTTCCAGCCTGTGAGCCTTGTTACATTGTGGAAAATACCTCCTAGTAACATAGCAGTTTCCAACTGCCAAGCAAGCCTTATCTCCCTCTTCCGAATGTTCATTTACTGAGAGTTCTATGCACAGAGATCACTTGGCAGGACTAAAGATGTTGCCACCTGTTATAAACTTCACAATGTATATCGAGGTGAGGAAAGATTTTACTATGGGAAAACACTGACTAAATTCTACCTAATAAAACCCCTGTGTCCCTGCGTCGTCCTCCTGTGTCCCTGCTTTTGCCGAACCGCGCATGTGCGGCATGCAGGCGGCTGTTGGGACAGGAGGAGGACGGGGCCGGGGGAACGAGGCCAGGGGGGATGGGCATGTGTGCGGGCGCGAGGTGTGCACATGGGCGCTGATGTGACGGCGGTGGTGACAGGGTCGGAAGGGGGGTTGTGAGGGAGGCTTAGCGCCCATTATGTGAACAGGCCTTAGGTCTAGTAATTTATATGTAAATATTGTAAAAAAAAATAAGAAATTTTATGAATATATTATAAGTGAATAATATACTGTATGTTATTTTCACTACAGTTCCTCTTTAAAACTAGAGATGTCGCAAACGGTTCGCCGGCGAACCTCAGTGGTTCGCGTTCGCCTACCAAAGGTGAACTTTCTCGGAAGTTCGATTCGCCCCATAATGCTCTATGGAGCAGAACTTTGACCCTCTACATCACAGTCAGCAGGCACATTATTGCCAATCAGACTCACGCCTGGAGCCCCACCCCCCCTTATAAAAGGCAAGGTCCTTGAGCCTTTTTACTCACTCGTCTGCCTACAGTAATTAGTTAAGGGACAGCTGCTACACACACTCTGCTAGGGAGAGTTTAATTAGGCTCTTGTATATTACTCACTACCTCCTACCGGAGGGAGGAGGGTCTCATCTGCCAGAGAATTATAGTATTTCAAAAGCCAGTTTACATACCATGGCTGGGAATTGAACCCAGGTCTCACTGTGTGATGGGCAAGTACCTTAACCGCTGTACCACAACAGTACTAACTGAAGCTAGCCTAGCATTTACCATTTATGCTCAATCCAAGATAAACATTAGGTTGCTTAAAGGGAAACTTAACTGAGAGTGATATAGATGTTTCCTGTTAAACAATACCAGTTGCCTGGCAGTCCAGCTGATCTCTGTGACTGCAATAGTGGCTGAATCACACCCTGAAACAAGCATGCACCTAATCCAGTCTGACTTCAGTCAGAGCACCTGATCTGCATGCTTGTTCAGGGGCTGTGGCTAAAAGTATTAGAGACACAGGATCAGCAGGCGATTCAGGCAACTGGTATTATTTTAAAAGGAAAAATCCATATCCTTCTCAGTTTAGGTTCCCTTTAAGGAATATGTAGCATAAAAGCCAACTCACATTGGCTGGGAATTGAACTCGGGTCTCACTGTGTGGTGGGCAAGTACCTTAACTGCTGTACCACAACAGAACTAACTGAAGCTGGCCTAGCATTTACCATTTATGCTCAATCCAAGAGAAAAATTAGACAAGACAAATAACATTTATATCACGCTTTTCTCCTGGCGGACTCAAAGCACCAGTGCTGCAGCCACTAGGGCACACTCTATAGGCAGTAGCAGTGTTAGGAAGACTTGCCTAAGGTCTCCTACTGAATAGGTGCTGGCTTACTGAACAGACAGAGCCGAGATTCGAACTCCTGTGTCAGAGGCAGAGCCCTTAACCATTACACCATCCAGACATTGCTTAAGGATTTGTAGCCAGGCATTGCCTTTTACTTTTGTGTTCAACTGTTGTCAAGAGAAAATTTTGTAGAACCCCAGATAGCCAGGTAGAATCATCTCTCTCTCTCTCTCTCTCTCTCTCTCTCTCTCTCTCTCTCTCTTGTATTTTTGAGCATAAATGGATTGAGCATAAACGGTACATGGCTACAAATCCTTAAGCAGTGTCTGGATGGTGTAATGGTTAAGGGCTCTGTCTCTGACACAGGAGACCAGGGTTTGAATCTCGGCTCTGTCTGTTCAGTAGGAGACCTTAGGCAAGTCTTCCTAATGGTGGCCATACATGGCACAACTTTTTCCTACAATCTTACCATTTCTATGTAGTATAAGGGTAAATTAAGTGAATATACTTAAAGGATAATTTAGGCAGTTTCCTTATATTACATAGAAATGGTAAGATTGTATGAAAAAAATTGTACCATGTATGGCCACCATAACACTGCTACTGTCCATAGAGCGTGCCCTAGTGGCTGCAGCTCTGGCGCTGTGAGTCCGCCAGGAGAAAAGCGCAATATAAATGTTATTTGTCTTGTCTAATTTTTCTCTTGACAACTGTTGAACACAAAAGTAAAAGGCCATGCCTGGCTACAAATCCTTAAAGGACTTACGAGGCCAAGTAATGATAAAAAAGTGAATTACCTGCTTCACCTTATACGGCACGGAGGACGCCGTCCGCGCCCTCCGTGCCGATCCGCCGGGTCCCCCCGCTCGTCAGCCCCCCGGGGATGGCTCCCGACCCCACGGCCGGGTCGGCTCCCCTGCCTCTCCCAAAATGGCCGCTCGCTCTGGCCGCGGCTGCGCAGTCCGCATAGCCGCGAGTGCGGCTGCGCAGCTCTAGGGCCAACCTCCCTGATCCACGCTACGTAGCAGGGGAGCCGACCCGGCCGTGGGGTCGGGAGCCATCCCCGGGGGGCTGACGAGCGGGGGGACCCGGCGGATCGGCACGGAGGGCGCGGACGGCGTCCTCCGTGCCGTATAAGGTGAAGCAGGTAATTCACTTTTTTATCATTACTTGGCCTCGTAAGTCCTTTAAGCAATGTCTGGATGGTGTAATGGTTAAGGGCTCTGCCTCTGACACAGGAGACCAGGGTTCGAATCTCATCTCTGTCTGTTCAGTAAGCCAGCACCTATTCAGTAGGAGACCTTAGGCAAGTCTTCCTAACACTGCTACTGCCTATAGAGCATGCCCTAGTGGCTGCAGCTCTGGTGCTTTGAGTCCGCCAGGAGAAAATCGTGATATAAATGTTATTTGTCTTGTCTAATTTTTCTCTTGGATTGAGCATAAATGGTAAATGCTAGGCTAGCTTCAGTTAGTAGTGTTGTGGTACAGTGGTTAAGGTACTTGCCCACCACACAGTGAGACCTGGGTTGAATTCCCAGCCATGGTATGTAAGCTGGCTTTTGAAATAGTATAATTCCCTGGCAGATGAGACCCTCCTCCCTCCGGGAGGAGGGAAGGGAGAAAGGCCGGCCTAAAATTGACCTTAAAATAGGGATTTATGTGAAATCTAGATTTTTGCCTGGGACTTTTGATGTGTATTTCACTCAATCATGTGTGCCTCCAGGTATTAGAGCCCTTGAAACATGTTTTCTATCATTTTTCCAGCCGACAGAATTTTTTCTATTTTTCAAAGTTCGCCTCCCCATTGAAGTCTATTGCGGTTCGTGAACTTTTTCGTGAACCGAACCTTTCGCGGAGGTTCGCGAACAGGGTTCGCGAACCGAAAATCGGAGTTTCGCGACATCTCTATTTAAAACTAGTATGGTACATGCTTGTTCCATGTCAGTGTCTTACAGATTTATGAAGCCAGGATCGGGATGACATCCCTGGACCTGGCACTTTTAAAGTGATATTCCAAAAACAAACAATCTTTACCTTAAATCTATTTTGCAAACATAATTTCAGGTTTGTTATTTTGTTTTTATCTGCAGAGACAATAATAGCTCAGCTTTGTTTCCAGTATACAGCGTACTCAGTGTGTTAGTTTCCTGATTACTGCAGGTGGTTACTTCTTCAGAGTTGCAATGCTTCCTGACTCTGACTGGTTCAGTTAAAGCTAACCCATACAGAAAATAAACTTATGAAATAATTAATTGCTTGTATAGTACTCATGGTAAATAGAACATTAGTAACACAGAACTTAGGCTTATATTTGTATTTGCAGTTTAAAGGGAACCTTAACTGAGAGGGATATGGATGTTTCCATTTAAACAATACCAGTTGCTTGGCAGTCCTGCTGATCTCTTTGGCTGCAGTAGTGGCTGAATCACAACCCTGAAACAAGCATGCAGCTAATACAGTCTGACTTTATTCAGAGCACCTGATCTGCGTGCTTGTTGAGGGGCTGTGTCTAAAAGTATTAGAGACACAGGATCAGCAGGAGAGTCAGGCAACTGGTATTATTTTAAAAGGAAAAATTCATATCCTTCTCAGTTTAAGTTCCCTTTAATGGCTGTATTTTTGAGACTGAATTCTAAACAGCAGCCATGATTATATTATGTAAAATCTGCTTAATTCAGCTGCAAAACAAACAGAAGTAATGACCCTTAGTTCTGTACTTTTCAGAACTATGGTAAAATCTTATCAGCAGTGTTTCCTCAGCCGTATGAGGCCCCGTTCACAATGCACGCATTTCCATCCGCGTTTCGGGAAGGCGTGCAGGAGGCCGACACACAGGACATCAGAAAGTGCATAGACTGCACTGTCTGATGTTCACACTGCATGTGTTCCGGACCAGTGCGGTCCGGGAATGCATGCTGCACGCATTTTTTCCCAAAACGCACGGCTGACCCATCCACTTCAGTGAATGGGATCAGCCACGCAATGCATACAAACGCGGGTGGCATGCGTTCGTATGCGTTGCGTTCCGAACGCACGGCCATCCACATTTGCTGATGTGAACAGGGCCTAAGTGTTTTCCTTCTATTTACCTTTCGGGACATCTGGCTAAATTTGACTTTCTGTTCGCCTCATTTTCATAGATAAAAGAATTAGATTTTAACACTTGCTGTATAGAAAACAAAAAGCAGCTTCTGAATATTTCTTAGCAGGAATAGTACTATATGTACCTATGTTTATCTCACCATATCACATGTAACCTCAGGTGCCCTTTCATTACCCTTACAGTAAGAAGCAATTATTGGGGAGTTACTAAGCAGGACTTACATTACAGAAAACACTAAAATGTACAGGACTGCAAAAATTGCTATTTTAACTTACAGAACTTTTTCATGATTGGTCACAATCTGAAATGAAATGATCATTATTAATGACATTAAATCACAAAATACCGTATGTAGTACTGACACAAGACAGAACAACTTTTAAACTGAAGTGAAATATCACTTTATTAAAAACAGATTAAAGAGTAACTAAAAATGACAGGGCCTGTCATGGCAGGCCTTGCCCTAATGAGGATAGATGGGGTGGTGGTGGTGGGGTTAAAATCTTACTTGTTCCGGCACCATCCCTACAGGCAGGTAATCGCTCTGCCCCCCTCGAAGAATGGGATCCAGATTTTCTTTCAAAACCACCCCCGAGACTCTGGCAACGCCCACCTTCCAGCTCAGCAACTGCGGCCTTATTGGTGGCTGCTGAGCTGGGAGTGGGCCGGGTGGAGGTTTCCAAAGAGCTTCAGCAGTCTTCGGAACCATGGCTTGCAACTGCACTGCCGCGGTAGAGGGTGGACCCAAAGACATCGGGACAGATAATTATTTAACCCCACAACCCCCCTCATCTATCCTTATCTACATGGCATGGATGCAGTGCTGCATGCCCATACTTACAACTGCACTTGCAGCGAGTAAGGGAGAGGGTAGGGGGGCGCGGAGGGAGGTGGGGGAGGAGCTCACAACGGATTCTTTTTTTTTAAGAATCTAGAAATTACTGGTTAAGACAGAATCTGTCATGACAGGCTCTGTCGTTTTAAACTTTAGGTACTTTTTAACAATATCAGTGCTTATAGTTCTGTGCTCATGTGTTCACTTTAACCCTCCCTGGCAGTATGACTATTTTCTGGTTTTAGGGTCTACAAATGGTACAATTGTAGAGAGATCTGCAGCAGCCCCTGCACACCTCCCCGGGATTACCGCCTCTAGCAACTTTTTTCTTTTACTCTGAGCCTGACTCGGGGCTACCGCCAAGAAGGTTAATAGATGTCTAGTCAAGGTGCTGATTCCTTTCCAAAGCATTTCCATACCCATTTCTAGCCTGTCTACCCTACAAGAATCCAAGCTGCTTTTTTCCTCCTGCTCTTTTTCCTTTTATATAAATTGTTTAAATGATTGTATCTGTACCTGTAAAAAGAAACAGTTTTGTTTGGTTTCAGGCGGAATGCTGCCAGTGTGTCCTCAAAGACTGAAGCTAAGGAACAGGAGTGCAAACGCCCTGAATGGTTTACAAAGTATTTCTCCTTCTGAGAACATTATGGTGCTGAGATCAAAGCTGATCCCCTGAGAGAGCAGCGTTACTGCAATGCACACATTTCACTGTCATAAAGTGCTCTGTTGTAAATTTTCTTTTTTGTTAATAAAATAATGTTGTGAGCTTTTTCATGATATCAAATTGCTTCTTGATAATAAAACATGCACAAAGTGCTACTGGAGAATTATTTGTTTTGCGTCTTCTTAAAGGGCAACTATTACCTCTTCCAATACTTACCTTACTAATTCTGCATGTGTACATTTTTTCTCACACCTCATTATATCCTAGCAAATGGACACATTTATCAAGAAAGGGACACTTAGAAATTCTGGAACCATAATGGAGCAAAGAGTCAGCTTTCAGAAGATTAACAAAACCTGGGCCCATATGCAATTAACTTTTTCTCCTGAGTTTTTGCTGAGGAGATCATTTTTCATCTTCTATTTAGAATAACTTTTTAGAACTTTGCAATTGAAATGTACCAAAATGTTGGTGGACAAGTACTATCAAAACTACAGTATTTGAAGTATTTTCTTGCTTGCTGGTTGCTGGGCCCATATGCAATTCACCGTTTCACTTGAGTTTTCTCCTAGGTGATAATTTTAAACTTATCAATAAAATGCCTTTTAAGCCACCAGAAAGTGCAAAAATACTCAAAATAATTTTGTTAGTACTTTTTTACCAACTTTTTGGTACTTTTTTAGTTGAAAAGTGCTGGAAAGTTATTTTAAATCGAAAATGAAAAATGATCTCCTAGGAGAAAAGTCAGGTGAAAAAGTGAATTGCATATGGGCCCTGGTGTTGTAAAAGGCATTTTATTGACAAGTTTGAAAATATCATTTAGAACACTTAGGAGAAAACTCAGGAGAAAAAGTGAATTGCATATGGGCCCTGGATTCCTGTTGGTAGCTCTGCCCAGTGCCCAATCCACCTTTGTATCACATTTTTTCTCTGGTGTCTTTTGACAGCTGTTTGGTCTTGTCCATGGTAGTAGTTGGAGTCTGACTGACTGTGGGGTGGACAGGTGTCGGTACTTTTCCATTAGCTGGGCGCATCCGGCAGGTGGCGCTAATTACTAATCCCCCTCCAGGCCGCCATGGATAGTAGAGAAAGATGTAACGCTGGTGGAGTTTTGTCGCCACCTAGTGGATGCGCCTGGCTAACGGAAAAGAACCCAGGTGTCTTTAGAGAGCTCAGACATGTGCTGCTAATTTAGATTAAAGAGTGAAGTAGGGGTGGACTTTTTAAAGTCAGAGTAACAGGTCTTACAGAATTCTTGCTGAGTGCCAGGTGTTCAAATACTTATGTGCAGCAGTGCAATACAAATAAATGTTTTAACTACCGCTTGAATGCTGCTAGGAGACTGTTAGACGGCAAAACCGCCGTCTATTTACATGGTACATTGCTGCGATCTACAGCAGCACTGTACTGGGGACACGGCTGTCCCCTCTGCAGGCACGAAAGCGATCGGGCTGATGCCTATGACAGCCGATCACGTTGATTGGCTGGCAAGGGGAGGACGGGCTGGCAAAAAAAAGCAATATTTATTTAAAAAAATAAATATCTATAAAAAAAAATAGGATCAGCGATCACAGCCCACCAACAGAGATCTCTGTTGGTGGGCAGAAATGGGGGGACCACTTGTTTGCTGAGTTGTATGGCCCTGCAGCGAGCCTGTAAAGCTGCAGTGGCCTAATTGGTAAAAAATAGCCTGGTCACTTGGGAGAAGGGGGGGGGGGGGGTAGGGCGAGGAGTAAAGCCTGTGGTCCTCAAGTGGTTAAAAGTTATACAATGTGATTTCCTGAATTTTTTTCTTAATGCTGTCTCTCAGAGAGCTCAAATATACGAACTATTGACCTTTTTATCTATCCCATTCTCAGAAGCCCAGTTCTCTGCCAGGAAAGTGTTTTATGGCTGAAATCTCTTATCAGTGAGGGACACTATAGTCCAAATGAATGAAAACTACCAGCTGCATAGCTGAATATTGAGGCAGGGGCCCCACTTGTCTTTCAGTTTTCTCTGCATGATTTTTTTCTGCACACTATGTGCATTTGTATGCAGAAAAAAAAGTGTTTATTTATTTATAGAGAAGACTGACAAAATGTGCAGAATTACCCTGCAGGATGTCAGGTTTTATTCTGCGCCCGAAATCTGCATTCAAGTGTGACCTAGCCCATTGATTAACCACTTGAGGACCGCAGTGTTAAACCCCCCTAAAGACCAGGCCATTTTTTGTTAAATTTGCCAATGCACAGAAGTGATTCCCCCCCCCCCCCCCTCCCCCTTCCTTTTCTCCCTACCAACAGAGCTTTCTGTTGGTGGGGTCTGATTCCCCCCCCCCCCCCCTCCAGTGTTTATTTATTTATTTTTTATAAATATTAATGTCATTATTTTAACAATAAATGTTACTATTTATTTATTTATTTTTACAAAAAACCTCCCTCCCCCCAGCCAGCCAATCATGGCGATCGGCTGTCATAGGCTTCAGCCTATAAGAGACAATCGCTCTCCTGTGCCCCAGGGGGACAGCTGTGTCACACGGCTGTCCCCAGTACAGCGCTGCTGCTGATCGCAGCGATGAACTAAATAAATAGACGGCAGTTTCGCAGTCTATCAGTCTCCTAGCGGCGATCGCGGAGCTCCACCTCCCAAGCGGAGATGCGTGTACATCAGCACGTGCGATCTCCTGCAAAACAGGCCCGCAAGACCTTGCACCGATTGGCATTAGGCGGTCCTGGGGCTGCCGCCGCGGCCACGCCCTTCGGCGTGATGCGGTCGGCTAGGAGTTAACATGAGTTCTCACTTGAAGTCACTTTTTCTGTACAGAAAACACACACGAAAGCAAATAAGGCCCCTTTTACACTCAATCAGCTGCTCTCAGTCATAACTGAAAGTAAAACTGATTTTCAAAGTAATGTCAGGCAGGGGCTACAATTGTAGGCTTTTGTGCACGTTTTCTGCACTGAAAAACTGAATTCAACTGAGAACTCATGTTAATTAAATGGGCTAGGTCACACTTGAATGCAGATTTTGCGTGCAGAAAAAAAACTGACATCTTGCGTAATTTGTCGGTTTTCTCTATAAATTACATTAGCTGCTGTAAGGCAGGAGTCACACTTGTCTTTCAGATTTTCTGAAAAGTGTAGAAAACTGAAAGACAAGTGTGACCCCTGCCTCCATGTTTTCCTATGGCTCAGTTCCCACTATACACGTTTTAACTGAAAGATTTTTCACAACGCATACTAATGCACACTAACGCGTACCAACGCATTAAGTGTAAAAGGGCCATAAGTGTGACCCCTGCCTTACTCTTTCAGGCAGGGAAAGAAGAAAAGGAGCACAGCATAGGTATTTGTATGTTTACGAATGTACATACACCTGTCTATTTCATCATGTCACATGTCACTTGAGGTTCCCTTTAAGGTAAAATAGACATCCCCGGGACTTTTCTTGATTCTACAGTAGTAAGCCTTTCATCTGTGGTGATAAATCGAACAAGGGTGCTGCATATCTATAGGAATGGGGTGTTTCTTTTATTGCTTATATCCAGTGGCGGCTCCAGGAATTTTTTTAGGGGGTGCTATGCAGGTGCTGGACCAATTTCCGGGGGAGCTGACGACCTGCAGCGCGGCGGAAAATGGGCGTGGTCATGACCGGATGAGGGCGGGGCTAACTGTAATTTAAAGTGAACCCAGGGTGAGAGTGATATGGTGGCTGCCATATTTATTTCCTTTTAAACAATTCTAGTTGCCTGGCAGCCCTGCTGATCTATTTGGCTGTAGTAGTGAACTGAATTACATCAGAAACAAGCATGCAGCTAATCTTGTCAGTTCTGACAATATTGTCAGAAACCCCTGACCTGCTGCATGCTTGTTCAGGGTCTATGGTTGAAAGAATTAGAGGCAGAGGACCAACACGGCAGCCAGGCAGCTGGTATTACTTAAAAGGAGATAAATATGGCAGCCTCAATATTATTCTCACCTCGGGTTCCCTTTAAAAGTGCAACGCAAAGACAGAGGGCCCAAGTTTTGGTGACCCTTTTCCCAGAAAATTCACATAATTGTGCAAGTTTTCTCAAGAAAATACACGTAATGTGAGCAGATTTAAAAAAAAAAAACACGTCCAATGACCCCAATATGCACAATCGTTATCAGATATGGCTCCAATATGCACAATCGGTAGCAGATATGACCCCAATATGCACAATCGTTACCAGATATGGCCCCAATATGCACAATCGTTATCAGATATGACCCCCAATATGCACAATCGGTAGCAGATATGGCCCCAATATGCACAATCGGTAGCAGATATGGCCCCAATATGCACAATCGGTAGCAGATATGGGCCCAATATGCACAATCGGTAGCAGATATGACCCCAATATGCACAATCCGTAGCAGATATGACCCCAATATCCACAATCCGTAGCAGATATGACCCCAATATGCACAATCCGTAGCAGATATGACCCCAATATGCACAATCCGTAGCAGATATGACCCCAATATGCACAATCCGTAGCAGATATGACCCCAATATGCACAATCGGTAGCAGATATGACCCCAATATGCACAATCGGTAGCAGATATGACCCCAATATGCACAATCCGTAGCAGATATGACTCCAATATGCACAATCCGTAGCAGATATGACTCCAATATGCACAATCCGTAGCAGATATGACCCCAATATGCAGAATCCGTAGCAGATATGGCCCCAATATGCACAATCAGCATCACCTGAAAAAGAAAAGAAAAACCCATTTACTCACCTACAGCCAGAAGACCTTCTTTCCTGACCTCCTGTCCCGACCTCCTTGTGGCGCGCAGCGCCCGCGCGCCCACGATCCTCTTCCTTCCCGAAGTCACGAGACTTCCTGCCTGCATGCTGAGAGCAGGGCTACGGGAAAATGGCCGCCCGAAGTCTGCAGAGCAGGGCTCCGGGCGGCCATCTTACAGTAGCCCTGCCTGCTGCTCTGTGCTGCCGCTGTGTGAACTGACTTGGCGTCTTTTAGACGCCTGAAGTCAGTTCACTCCAGGGGGTGCTTTGGGGGTGCTTGGCCAATTCTAGGGGGTGCTCGAGCACCCCCAAGCACCCCCCTGGCGCCGCCCCTGCTTATATCTCTGGTACTGATTACAAAAAAGTTGGAACGTTCCATTTAAGACATCCTAGCAAATACAGTGGGAAGCGAAAGTTTGGGCAACCTTGTTAATCGTCATGATTTTCCTGTATAAATGGTTGGTTGTTACGATAAAACATGTCAGTTAAATATATCATATTGGAGACACACACAGTGATCATGATTTTCAATTAAAAATGGACCTCTGTCTTTTAATTTTACCATGACCAGGGTTGGCCTTTGCCCTGAGGGCACCACAATATTCTTCTTTGGGGCTGCCACCGGGACCTCAGTGAAACTCCTCCCCAGATTGTAGAAAACAGAGTCAAGCACATAAAGTAACTTTCATTAACATAGTTTTAATAATTTGTTCTGATATACATGCAAATATGCAGCTGATACAGTAGAAGTATATAAAAAGATGCTAACATGATTTATCATAATAAGTATAAAAACAACCACACAAGTAACAAAGACATAGTTTTTTGTTGTTTTGCCCAATTTCCACATATTTCTGTACTGGCCTTAACCAGAGGAATAACTTAAAGCGGTATAAAACTCTGACATAATATTCAATAAAAACATGTTTTCCTACTTTTTATATCACATACAGTAATCATCTCCCGCCTAGACTACTGCAACACCCTGCTCTGTGGCCTACCAAAAAACAGGCTAGCTCCTCTCCAATCCCTTCTAAATGCAGCGGCCCGCCTCATTCACCTTTCCACACGCTCTTCCGATGCAGCCCCACTGTGCCGTTCTCTCCACTGGTTACCCATTACCCAGAGGATCCAGTTCAAACTCCTGACTCTAACATACAAAGCCCTCCACGAGTTGTCTCCTCCATACATCTCCTCACTAATCTCAAGATATTGTCCCTCCCGCAACCTTCGTTCCTCCCAAGAAATTCTCCTGGCCTCTAAGCTCATCACCTCCTCTCATGCTCGCATCCAGGACTTTACACGAGCATCAGCCCTTATCTGGAACTCTCTTCCACAGCCTGTACGTCATGCTCCAAACCTGGACATCTTCAAACGCACTCTTAAAACACACCTTTTCAGACAAGCTTATAACATTCTATAGCCCTTTATTTACTTATTTGTCACAATGTAATCAGAGGCAAAGAATCACTGCCTCATCCATCCTCCACCCCCTTACCTAGTGTGTCCCCCACTACCCATTAGATTGTAAGCTCGCAAGGGCAGGGTCATCCTCCTAATGTTTACTGTCTTTGTAACAATATTTGTGCTGCTTGGAACTCTGCTGTATATTTGTTAGTTGTATCTATGTTCCCCTTGTCGTCTTATTGTGCTTTGTAAAGCGCTGCGGAATATGTTGGCGCTATATAAATAAAAAATAATAATAATAATAATAAAATAATAATAATAATATTTGCTTTTGTGCATAAGTAGTATTATTCGTTTAGAAATTACAATTTTTCAAAGTACTATTTTTTTGCTCTGAGAGCTGCAATTGCATTTTATTCATAACTGGTGTATTTCTATTGTATTTCTATTGTAATGTACCCAGGAATGATTTCTGAGTGGCTGTCTGTGTTCTGGAGTGTCTGCACAGTCAGAGAAGTGTTTGCATTCCTCACTTGATACATTTAAAGGGACACTTAAGCCACCTGAAAAAAATGAGTTTTACTCACCTGGGGCTTCTACCAGCCCCCTGCAGCTGTCCGGTGCCCACGTAGACTCGCTCTGATGCTCCTGGCCCCGCCGGCAGCCACTTCTGGTTTCGGCGACAGGAGCCGACAGGCTGGGAACGTGAGTGATTCTTCGCGTTCCTGGCCGCAATAGCACCCTCTATGCTGTTGTTGCATATAGAGGGCGCTATTACGGCTATTATAGCATATACTATAACAGCATAGAGGGCGCTATTACGGCCAGGAACGCGAAGAATCACTCAAATTCCCGGCCTGTCGGCTCCTGTCGCCGAAACCGGAAGTGGCTGCCAGCGGGGCCAGGAGCATCGGAGCGAGTCTACGCGGGCACCGGACAGCTGCAGGGGGCTGGTAGAAGCCCCAGGTGAGTAAAACTCATTTTTTCAGGTGGCTTAAGTGACCCTTTAAGTAAACACAAGATAGTGTTAAACACAAGATAATCACTAGTTCGTATGTGTCCAGCTTTCCCTGCAGGGAGCTTGTAAGTCCTGTGTTTAACTAGTTCAATGCTGTTCTAGAAAAAAAAAATGTGGTAGTATATAATATGCTGTAAATAATTTTTTAGGCCTCTTTCACAGTACGATGTTAAAGTCGCATGTTAAAATATTTAACGCAGAATAACTCACTGCAATGAGAATTCAATGCCCCATTCACAGTGCACACGTTGCGTTGGTGACTAACACTGCACGTTAAGTGAAAGTACTGAATGCAGTGCGTTATACTCGTTATTAGCTGCGTTGGACTGTTTGCACATGCTCAGTAATAACTTGGAAGCATACTTTTCATTGTCTGTATGCTCTACTGTATGAGACGATAACGGGGCATTAAGTTGCGTTGCGACTTTTTGGAGGTGTTGCGTTGCAATGTGCGTTGCGACTTTAACGTCCCATCAAAACGCAACGTCCTACTGTGAACGAGGCCTGAGAGCAAAGAAGAAATGCTGGGTTTAATTCACCTTTAATAACCAAAACCCACAAGTAAAAACAGTACTGTAACAGAAAATTCCACTTTTGTTAATAAATTACAACAAACATAAATCAGTGCAATGCAAGTATTTTGCAAAGTAATGTAATTAGATTAACTTTCAAAATTTGAAGAGAGTTTACGTGGAAGAATGGGCAAAATCACACCTGAGCAATATATAAGACTAGTTTCTCCATACAGGAAGCACCATGAATATGTCATTACCAAGGACTTTTCTATTAAGAATTAAATCAATTTCAGTAATGTGTTCAGTACTCATTCCCTGTGTTATTCCTTTATACTATACATAACTTACTTAATGGACTTACTTGTTTTGGTTTCTTTGTATTTGGAGACTACTTGGGCTTTTACCAACATGGTGGTGTAAGTTTCATGTCAACAGCCCCATTAGAAATGTATTAAATGAGAATAATATTGATTATATACTTATTTTCCCTGCCGTAGGCAGTATGGTTAGATACCCACCCAATGCTCTCACAAAATGTAATAATAGTTGTAGTACAGACAAAAGTTAAACAATAATAAGTAATATAGTCAGAAAGTAATTATAAGTAAATAGTATAACAACTATAAATGAGTGCTAAAGCATTGTATTCTGTTATTGCAAACTGTAATCTTTTCTCATTCTCCATTTGGGGAGGCATCCTATGTGTTGAGGCTTACTGACATCTGAAGAGAGGAAAAATAAAAACATCAGAATAAAGATATTTTATAGTGATGAAGGATCAAATATCGCACAACAGAAAAGGATCACAGTGAAATAAGTGAGGTGATTAAGTTAGGTGGAAAAGAGCAGTAAGATGTAGTGATGGGCGCTAACCGCCATTATTGCCACAGAGAAGCCATAGTCATAATTTCGCATTGAAATTCACAATGACAATGCAAAATAGTAATGCGAAATTTTGGGGAAAAAATCATAATCAATTTCGCATGTAAACTTGATCCATCCGTAATTTCGCGTAATTTAGCCACGTTTTGCATAATTTTGTGCCAGCTTTAGTGGTTAATAGCAAAACTCACATACATGCTATCATCAACAAAATTATGCTGGGTATATTATGGGGAATATTGGGAACAAGTTAAAAAAAATTGTCAAAAAGAGCTTGTAGTTTTTGAGATAATTGATTTGGAAAATACAAAGAAAAAATAGTTTTTAAACTCAGAAAAATGAAAGTTTAAAAACTCTTTTTCCTTTGCATTTTCAAAATTATCTCAAAAACTACAAATTCTTTTTTTTGACCTGTTCTCATTATCCCCGTTAACATACATAGCAATTTTAGTGATGTTAGCATGTATGGGGGCCTTGTTATTAACCACTGAAGTCGGCACGAAGTTACGCAAAATTTTGCGCAATTATGCAAAATAATGGATGGATTGCAAAAAATCAATTGCATGTCCAAACTGTAATTACGTATGACCGTAATTGTGAAAAATTATGTGAAATTTTGCATAATCGTAATTAACAGATTGCGATCATCACTAGTCAGATGCAGTGAAGTGGCATTTCTAGGTAGGGCTGCTCAAATCCAGATCCGGGAGACACCCCGATAGTAGCTATTTGGATATCTCCCAGTAAACCTGTGCGGGCTGGGCAGGGGGGTCAATCATACCTGTCTGATGTCTTCTTCGTTCGTCCCTGGCGCCTCCCACGATGCGGTTCACGCGGCAGTCACGTGACTACAAACACTTCCTCCTTCCGGGTTGAAGGAGGAAGTGTTTGTAGTCAGGTGATGCGCGTTGACCGCATCGTGGGAGTCGCCAGGGACGGACGAAGAAGATGTCAGACAGGTAAGACCCACCGCCCAGCCCGCACAGGTTTACTGGGAGATATCCGGATAGCTACTATAGCGGATCTGGATTTGAGCAGCCCTATTTCTAGTAAGCTTTTAAACACTGTAGAGAAATTGGGCCCGGTCTAATTTTTTTTTCTTTCTAAGTTTTCTCCTAGGTGATATTTTCATATCTTATCAATTAAATGTCTTTTAAAGGGGTTCTGTGGCCTTTAAAAAAAACAAAAAGCGTCACTTACCTCGGGCTTCTACCGTCACCCTGCAGCTATCAAGTCCCATGCTGTCACTGAAGCCCACTCCGTTCCTCGCCGCCAGTCACCTGCAAATTATTTATTTAACTAGATGAATAGCACTGTGGCTGCGCACGTCCTCGCTCCTGCGCGTGTTATCAGGAGTTTACTGTGCAGTACGAACTCTTCTTGTATTGCGCCTGCGTTTTAGACTCCCAATGACACGTGCAGGAGCATGGCTGCACACGGCCTCGGCTGGGCACCCACAGTGCTATTCATCTAGTTAGACAAATAATTGGTGACTCGCAGCGAGGAACGGAGGGGGCTTCAGTGACAGCGTGGGACTTCATAGCTGCAGGGGCCGGTAGAAGCCCCAGGTAAGTGACACTGTTTGGTTTTTTTAAAGGCCACAGAACCCCTTTAAGCCACCAACAAGCAAGAAAATTCTGTGAATCATTTTGACTTGAATTTTTTTCACCTGGTTTTTGGTATTTGCAGAGTGTTAAAAAGTTATCTTGAACAGAAGATGACAAATTATTTCCTAGGAGAAAACCTGGCAAAAAAGTGAATTGGTTCGGGCCCATTGACCCTCTTTCTATTATAATTTTTGGCATAGTGCCCTTAAAGCACCAGTCCTTTGAGGGACTCTTAACAACATAACTATGTAACTGTGACATGGCTATGTTCTCTGTAAGGGGCTGTGTGAGCTAGAAGTGCTATATAAACACATAATAATAATAATTACTTTGAGTGTATCGGGTGCTCAGAATCCAGTGCTTGTTAGAAGACTGAAAATCTAGTCCTTAGCAGAATTTTTGCTAAATTTTTATTCTATAGTGGTGTCAACACCCTTGAACATTCCTCAAGATGACTACATCTAGAAACCTAGACCAGCCAACATATCCAACATATTTGGTTAGTTGGCTACACACAATTAGGAGTTTGACCAAAACCTCTTGAGACCCAGGCAAGTCCACCACATGCAAATATCTGTGGCTGAAAAATTGCATCCTCTAGGAGAAGTGGATTGTGGAAGGAACCACATCTTGTATACCTTTAAAGAGAATCTGTACTCTAATATTCTTACAATAAAAAGCATACCATTCTATTCATTATTTTCTCCTGTGCCCCTCTGTGCTGTTTCTGCCACTCTCTGCTGCAATCCTGGCTTGTAATTAACCGTTTTAGGCAGTGTTTACAAACAAACTAACCAGCTTCTAATAGGCTCAGCTAAGCATAGTGTGTGAGTCATTCAGAGTGTGCAGGGGGCCTGCAGAGGGTGTGTATCGCTTCTACCAATCACAAGCAGCCCTGCACATTCCACACAATCAAGCCTTAGCCCGACAAACAGGCCAGAGGAAAGATACATTGATTTATTACAGAGACAGTGCAGTTAGGAAAGACTGCAGTAAGCCAGAGCAGATTAGAACAGGCATAGGAACTTATAGGATAGAAGAACTAAGGTTGAAAAATTTGTTACAGAGTCTCTTTAAATGAAGTCAGCTGCACATCTAATTTAGGGGTATGAACTTCTGGCAGCAGAATCCTATCTAATTATTATAAGCAAATAATGTAATCCAGACATTTTATTCAATGATACATAAGCCCAGTAACATACATCACCAACAACTGTTACAAGGCTGCAAAGGGCCTCCTTTGTCAAGGTGTGTTGAACAAGATAGACAATGATTAAGTGAAACTAACAAGCTTAAGTTGGACATCATTTATGACACCAGATTCCTGGCATAATGAAAACAATATTTCAGTCCAGCAATTTGATACTGCCAGGATATATGCAAAATTATAGATACTGCCTGTGGTATATTATCATATGCACTAGTTAGCCTATGAGATCGCCTCCAAAAAAAGATTATACTACCTGTTCCTTAGCTCATGGACAAGTCATACGGATAAGTAGTGCATATTATTATATACTGCAGAAAGTATTTTTATTTTTAAATATACAGTATATCCCAGAAGTGCATTTCACTGTAAAAAAAAAACAACAGATGTAACTGTTTACATATGTCATGAAATAAAAAGTTTGGATTATAGTGATTTTTATGCAGATTGTGGCTTCTCTTTTTACACTGTCAGATAGGAGGTATTATATCACAGCTTTCAAATCTTTCTCTGTTTTGTGCCTGTTAATAGATAATAAAGTGTTCACCAGACATTTAAAAAAAATGTCTTAGGGCCCGTTCACACTGCACGCGTTTCCATATGCGTTTTGGAAACGCGTGCGGGGGGGCCGACACGCAGGACATCAGACATTGCATAGAGTGCAATGTCTGATGTTCACACAGCATGCGTTCCGGACCTGTGCGGTCCGGGAACGCATGCTGCACGCAGATTTTACAAAAACGCGCGGCTGTCCCATTCACTTTTCAGTGATGGGATCAGCCACGCAACGCATACGAACGCGGATGGCGTGCGTTCGTTCGCGTTGCGGTCCGCATGCGTTGCGGTCCGCACTTTGTAGTCTGAACGGGCCCTTAATCAGGAATGGTTTGACTACTTGACCAGCACGGTCAACTTTTCTCCTGTCAGACTCAAAGCGCTCAAGAGCTGCAGCCACTAAGGATGCACTCAAGAGGCTAGGGAGTCTTGCCTCCTTATAGCTCCCAACTGTCCCTCTTTTGGAGGGACAGTCCCTCTTTGGGAGCCCTGTCCCTCTTTCCTCCTCATTTGTCAGGACTTTGTCCCTCTTTCTATGTAAATATATATATTTCTCTACTAAAAAATGTGTTTGATTGACTCTAAACTTTTTTTCCTATCCTTTAAATTGATATATTACTAATTTCAAAATGTTAATATGAAGGAAAATGAACCAGGATACAAAGGACCAGAATGGTTTGAATTATAAAACAACATATTTTTCTTATGAAATCTTTATGGTGTGCGTGACTAGAGGTGTGATGGGGGCGTGATCAGGGGTGTGAAAGGGGCGAGGCTTAAGTGTCCCTCTTTCTTATCACAAAAAGTTGGGAGGTATGTCCTTACTGAATAGGTACTGCCCCTAGCCAGGATTCGAACCCTGGTCTCCCATGTCAAAGGCAGAGCCCTTAAAGAGACTCTAACAAAATTTTCAGCCTTATTTCTTCTATCCTATAAGTTCCTATACCTGTTCTAATGTGGTCTGTCTTACTGCAGCCTTTCCTAGTTGCACAGTGGCTGTATTATCTCTGTTATATAATGTAATCTTCTTTCCTTTGTCAGCTTTGTCGGCTCAGGCAGGAATGTGCTGCTCTGCTGTGATAGGTAGAAGTTATACACACCCTCTCCACACCCCCTGCAGGCTCTGTATGAGTCACAGACTGAGCTTCTCTCAGCCTTTCACATGCTGGTTAGCAGCCATGTTTTTTGTTTGTAAACACTGCCTAAAACTGGCAATTACAAGCCAGGATTGCAGCAGGGAGTGGCACGAACAGCAAAGAGGGGCCCAGGAGAACATAATGAATAGAATGGTATGCTTTTTATTGTAAGAATTTTAGAGTTCAGATTCTCTTTAACCAGTACACTATTTGGCACAGAGAGGCTTTTGATTCGTTTCTGTAAATCTCCTGCTTGTCACCTAAACAAGTTTGGCAGGTGATGGAAAAAAAAAACATTTCAGTAATGTTTTCCACTGCCACATTTATTCCAGGTATTCCAGAGAAGGGTCAGGGGGATAATCAGAGGCTGGTCAGTACCTATTAACTTCTTAACGACCGCTCCACGCCAATCGGCGTGGACGCGGCAGCAGCCCCAGGACCGCCTAACGCCGATCCGCATGCAGTCCTAGAGGCATGCTTTGCAGGAGACCGCACGCACCGTTGCGCGCGCATCTCCGCTTGAATGACCGAGCTCCGCACTGCCATCACCTCCAGGGGCGGAGACTGTTAGACGGCCGTCTATTTACTGTGTACAGAGCTGCGATCTACGTAACTGCTGTACTGGGGACAGCCGTGTCACTCGGCTGTCCCCTGGGGAGACAAGACAGCATTCTGCTGTCATAGGCTGAAGCCTATGACAGCTGAATGCTGATTGGCTGGCAGGGGGAGGGAGAGAGGGAGGGGAAAAAAAGCTAAATTTATTTAAAAAATAAAGAAATAAATATTTATAAAAAATAAATAAACATTGAGCGAGCAATCACAGCCCACCAACAAAGAGCTCTGTTGGTGGGCAGAAAAGCAAGGGGGGGAAATCACTTGTGTGCTGAGTTGTGCGGCCCTGCAGCAAGGCCTTAAAGCTGCAGTGGCCTAATTAGTAAAAAATGGCCTGGTCACTAGGGGGGTTTAACCACTTGAGGACTGCGTGGTTTTCCTATGATCTGTGCAGTGGGGGCTCTTCAGCCTGCAGCACAGATCAGATTTCAGCCAGGGCGACCAGACTTCCCCCCCTTTTTTCCCCACTAGGGGGATGTCCTTCTGGGGGGGTCTGATCGCCGCTGGCTGTTTGAGGGTAGCGGGGGCTCCTCAAAGCCCCCTTCCGCAGCGCTATTCCCCCCTCCCTCTCCTTCCCTCGCTCCTGTCCTCTCTATGGGCGGTACATGACGGCGATCCGTCCTGTACCGCCTCTGATAGGCTTTAGCCCAGTGTCTGCAGCTCTTGAGTGCTTTGAGTCTGACAGGAGAAAAGCGCTATACAAATGTTTGGATTTTTATTATTATTATATGTGGGATCTACAGGGTGACAATGCTATTGTGCTTGTATGGCTATTGCACAGCCGTGCTGATGCCAGAAGAGGAGCGCCATCCTGATAACTTTGCCAACTAGCTCTTGTTGGCAATCTTCTGGTCATCTGCCCCCTGGCGATGGGGGACTGCAGAACACTGAGGGAATCCTCAATAGGATCCAGCGGCTTCCCTCTCTTTTGGTAAATATCTCTTTTTGTCTGGGGTACACTTTAACCTCCTTGGTGTTATGATTATTTCCAGATTTAGTGTCTAAAAGTGGTGCAATTTTTTCACAAGCTTTTAGACTCTAAAAACAAGAAAAAACAAACAAACAGAGAGATCTACATCAGCTCCTGCATATAACTCACTCAGGCACAGGCACTTGATTACCGCTCTGAGCTGCGGATTTCCATCCCGAGCCTGAATCGGGATTACCGCTAAGGAAGTTCAAGTAATTTGCATACATGTATTCACTAACCATTTGAAACAGTTTTCCAACTGCTTGTTTTAGCTCTCTCATATCCTTGTCTTTGGACAGCGATTTTATCTCCTGTTCCAGCAGTTTCCAAATTCTTGAAGGTCCATTTCTTGGACACCACAATTGGGATTTAAGAGATTTAAATCTATTGGGAAGAAAACATATATACGTATATATTCTAATAGACACCAACAGATAAGCAGGTTTCATTGCAACATAGGTAATAGCGTAATAACTAGTACAGTACAAATATTAATGCAGCATAAAACATAAGCTTGTGGGAAATGTTTCAACCTATATAGACTCCTTTCTCTTTTTGTTTCCATATCAGACATGATGACTTTTATTGCAGGCCTCCTGGAAGCAAGTATAAATATCAGACATACATACAGGAATATAAGAATCAGTGCAGGATTTTACGAAATTTTTATTTTTTATTTATTTAATTATTTATATAGCAAATACCTAATAGAGTACTCGGGGGATTTGTATAGGATACGTGTTCCCTGAACAGGGTTAGGCCCCTAGCGCACTAAAACATAACTTTTATTAGTTCTATTAAAATCAGGTATATCAAAGGTACAGCATTTATAAAACATAAACAGCTGCGTTGGTGTTTGACACTATTGTGTTACATATGAATCATATCCCTGGGATGGATCACTTTCAGGCAGATAAAGATTGTACATCTATGTGCATGTGTCGTGGAGAGGAAAGGGATCTCCTCTCCAGCACCTATGCACAGCTAGTACATGCACAAATAGGACCTGCTGATCACACCCTCTTGCACCAAACACAGGTATAATGGACAGTAGGGGATCACACCATGCAAACAGTGTACAAAATTACAAATAACTCGACATGTTTCGGCTAAACGCCTTCGTCCGGAGTGAATACATATATACAGTGACAAGACACAAGACAAGACAAATAACATTTATATTGCGCTTTTCTCCTTGCGGACTCAAAGCGCCAGAGCAGAGCAGCAGCCACTAGGGCACGCTCTATTGGCAGTAGCAGTGTAAGGCCTCTTGCACACTGCAAGCGATTCAGATTCAGATTCCGCTTTTTAATCTGTTTTTACTTCCGATTCAGATTCAGATTTGCAGTTTGCTCCTTGCACACTGCAAATCTGAATCTGAAACGGAGGTAAAAACAGATTAAAAAGCGGAATCTGAATCTGAATTGCTTGCAGTGTGCAAGAGGCCTTAGGGAGACTTGCCAAAGGTCTCCTACTGAATTAGTGCTGGCTTACTAAACAGGCAGAGCCGAGATTCGAACCCTGGTCTCCTGTGTCAGAGGCAGAGCCCAGTGCTGTGCATCAAACATATAAAGTGCCACTGCCCCACATAACTGTCAGCATAGATAGCCCCTATCAGAGCTGAATGCCGCCCTTAACTCACAGTCTTATATACTGAGCATTTCCTCTCTCCCCTGGGCGTCGCCCAGCAGGGTGTGTCCTACCTGTCGATCATGTAGTATATCCCATTCATTATCCAGGGTTCTCCTATCTCCTCATAGTTCCTCCATATCCCCCCTATTATCTGCGCATATGGCTGCATGTTAAAGCAATCTGATCGGCGCATTTGTCACCTATAAATCATGATCAGGCGTGCATAACTGTTAGACATTCGCCCCGATTTTTTCCTCGGGAGTCCCTCTTTTTGCTCTGTCTCATGCAACCTCATCTGCGCATATGGCTGCATGCTAAAGCGGCCTCAGCGGCCCATTTGTCACTTATAAATCATGATCAGGCATGCATAACTGTTATATATTCACCCCGATTTTTACCTCGGGAGTCCCTCTCATGCGACCTCATCTGCGCATATGGTTGTGTGCTACAGCGGCCTGATCGGCGCATTTGTCACCTATAAATCGTGATCAGGCATGCATAAGGGCTGGTTCACACGGACGCTTGCGGAGTGTTTACCGCAAGCGTTCGGAACGTCGCGGTAAACGCTCCCATTCAAGTGAATGGGAGCGTTTACACCGAGCTTTTGAGCGCTTTTACCCGAACGCGGTGTTCGGGTCCCGATTTTCGCGAGCGTTCGGGCTGCCCCTGGAAGCGACATGTTGCTTCCCGGGAGCGGAAAACCGCGACGGCTATGTTCCCCTAGGGGAAGAAAAAACGCGACCGCATCACGACGCGACCGAAGGCTACTGAAAGCTTGACCGCGCAGAACTAATAAAAGTTATGTTTTAGTGCGCTAGGGGCTTAACCCTGTTCAGGGAACACGTATCCTGTATTTATATAGCACCAACATATTACGCAACGCTGTACAGAATATATATATTGTCTTGTCACTAACTGTCCCTCAGAGGGGCTCACAATCTAATCCCTATCATAGTTATATGTCTATGTATGTATTGTGTAGTGCATGTATCGTAGTCTAGGGCCAATTTAGGGAAAGCCAATTAACTTATTATCTTTATGCTTTTGGGATGTGGTAGGAAACCAGAGTGCCCGGAGGAAACCCACACAGACATGGACAGAACATACAAATTCCTTACAGATATTGACCGGGCTGGGATTCAAACCGGGGACCCAGCGCTGCAAGGTGAGAGCCCTAACCACTATGCCACCATGCTGCCAAAAAAATACTAGGTTTGTGCTGGTTACCCAAATCTGGATGTATTCTGTGCAGAATGAGATCATTTGTAGTGAGCTAATTTTCACTAATGTATACTGATCTACTGAGAGGGAAACCTGTTTTCAAAATGAACCATACTGCGCTATTTCATAAAAAGCAGAACATTGCCCACAAAGACTGCAAGGACTATTACTTGCCCAGCAAACAGAAGACCAGGGAAGGTACATAGCTTTTTGATTATGTGTTGGGTGGAGGGTTGGTTTTGCTTACTGTTTTTTTTCTATTTCAAACTTTTTATTAAGTTTTAACAGGGAAAAAACAGTATGTGATATACAGCACCAGGCAAGGCATTCATCTGGACAATTTCTCATGGCTCACAGATAAAAATTTGTCTGTCACAACATCATCTTGGATAAAGAAGACATGGGAAGTCATCACATATTATGGGAACTAAGATCCCTTTTCATAGCGGAGCAAGGGGATCAGGGCTCCAGGACGAGCTCCGCCCCTTGCCTCTGAAGGCCTTGTCTAGCAAAAGTCTATGGCCCCCACCCAGCCGTCAGGCTGTGGGGATTGACTGGAGAGATCTCCCCTGCATTGGGGGAGGAGAAAGAAAGGAGGGAGATAAGAGAAAGAAAAAGAGGAAGGAAAAGAGAAAAAAAGAAGAGGAGAAAGGGAGATGGGCCCCTCCTGTGCAAATACTCAGGGGCGGCGCCAGGGGGGTGCAAGGGGGTGCTCGAGCACCCCCTAGAATTGTCCAAGCACCCCCAAAGCACCCCCTGGAGTGAACTGACTTCAGGCGTCTAAAAGACGCCAAGTCAGTTCACACAGCGGCAGCACGGAGCAGCAGGCAGGGCTACGATAAGATGGCCGCCCGGAGCCCTGTTCTGCAGACTTCGAGTCTGCAGTGCATGGCTTCGGGCGGCCATTTTCCCGTAGCCCTGCTCTCTGCATGCAGGCAGGAAGTCTCGTCGTGACGTCGGGAAGGAAGAGGATCGTGGGCGCGTGGGCGCTGCGCGCCACAATGAGGTCGGGACTCGGGACAGGAGGTCGGGAAAGAAGGTCTTCTGGCTGTAGGTGAGTAAATGGGTTTTTCTTTTCTTTTTCAGGTGATGCTGATTATGCATATTGGGGTCATATCTGCTACGGATTGTGCATATTGGGGTCATATCTGCTACGGATTATGCATATTGGGGTCATATCTGCTACGGATTGTGCATATTGGGGTCATATCTGCTACGGATTGTGCATATTGGGGTCATATCTGCTACGGATTGTGCATATTGGGGTCATTTCTGCTACCGATTGTGCATATTGGGGTCATTTCTGCTACCGATTGTGCATATTGGGGTCATTTCTGCTACCGATTGTGCATATTGGGGTCATTTCTGCTACCGATTGTGCATATTGGGGTCATATCTGCTACGGATTGTGCATATTGGGGTCATATCTGCTACGGATTGTGCATATTGGGGTCATATCTGCTACGGATTGTGCATATTGGGGTCATATCTGCTACGGATTGTGCATATTGGGGTCATTTCTGCTACCGATTGTGCATATTGGGGTCATTTCTGCTACCGATTGTGCATATTGGGGTCATTTCTGCTACCGATTGTGCATATTGGGGTCATATCTGCTACCGATTGTGCATATTGGGGTCATTGGACGTGTTTTTTGTTAAAATCTGCTCACATTACGTGTATTTTCTTGAGAAAACCTGCACAATTATGTGAATTTTCTGGGAAAAGGGTCACCAAAACTTGGGCCCTCTGTCTTTGCGTTGCACTTTTAAAGGGAACCCGAGGTGAGAATAATATTGAGGCTGCCATATTTATCTCCCTTTAAGCAATACCAGTTGCCTGGCTGCCGTGCTGGTCCTCTGCCTCTTATTCTTTCAACCATAGACCCTGAACAAGCATGCAGCAGGTCATGGGTTTCTGACAATATTGTCAGAACTGACAAGATTAGCTGCATGGCTTGTTTCTGGTGTAATTCAGTTCACTACTACAGCCAAATAGATCAGCAGGGCTGCCAGGCAACTAGTATTGTTTAAAAGGAAATAAATATGGCAGCCACCATATCACTCTCACCCTGGGTTCACTTTAAATTACAGTTAGCCCCGCCCTCATCCGGTCATGACCACGCCCATTTTTTCGCCGCGGCGCGCTTCGCGCGCCGCAGGTTGTAGCCACACCCATTTTTTGCCGCGCCGCGCTTCGCGCGCCGCAGGTCGTCACCTCCCCCGGAAATTGGTCCAGCACCTGCATAGCACCCCCTAAAAAAATTTCCTGGAGCCGCCACTGCAAATACTTGTAGAGTAAGCCTGCTTAACCTGAGATTTTTGCTGTTCAGTTACTACCAGTTATAGAAAGGTATGCCCTCCAAGGGCCCCATATTGCATCCACTGTCCAGGAGAGTCCCCGCTAATTGTTCTTGGGTCATGATACTAGAAATTCTATTTTTTACTTCCTCGAAAGGGACAAATTGCTTTTTCCAGGCTCTGGCGATAGTTTTTTTTGCTGCTACAAAAATAAATTGGAGGAGAGCCTCCTGAGTTTTATTTAGGGAGCCTGTGCGGAAGTGCAGCAATGCTGACCACGGGTCTTTGCGCAATTGAGTATGGAACACAGCTTGTATTAAGCGATAAACCTTGGACCAGAAGCGAGACAGCATCGAGCAGGACCAAAAGGTGTGTAGCATATCTCCCCTGGACTGACAACCCCTAAAACACATCCCGTCCCTTCCGACGTGTGCCAATCTAGATGGCACCCAGTACCACCTCATCATTACCTTCAGGGAGGCTTCTATTAGGCCTAGATTTATAGAGAGGTGGAAAAGGCTATTCCATGCATGCGACCATTCTTCTATACAGTGGCGTAGCTACAGACCTCAGGGCCCTGGGGCGGTACACATACATTTGGTACCCCCCCCCCCCCTCCCAGGTCAGAGGCTAGCGGCACTAGCACGATTTCAAATAGATTCCATGCTGAAATTGATTGGAAATCGCTGTACATTGTGTGTGTGCATGCAGTAGATCCCTCTTTGATCAGATTCGATCAGATAGGGATCTGTCTGACAGTCAATCTAGTGGCCTTCAAGCAGTTTAAAGGTACCTTAAGAACAAACTACAGTACTACATTTTCCTGACAAGCACAGCACACATACAATAAGTGATGCCTCTTACTACTTTATTTGACATTGCTCGCTTGTGGCAGACATGCAACTCCTCCACAGATCAGGAATTCCTGGTATGTGAGTGTGTATGTCATTATATGTCCAGCAAACTGCTTTTCTTCTAAAATACCTTACGGACAGCAGAAGCTCAGGCCAGGAATCATCAGTACAGCAGCAGCTCCACACAGGATCTATTACAAGGGAGCTCAGAGAACCAGGCTGCATTATCAAATGTCTAGGCAGATATAATACGAGAAACTGGAAGAGGCGAGAGGAAACACATGTAGGTCTGAGGGGAGAGTGTAACACTCTGCCAGCGTGCAGACACACAGCCCTGCTTTAGCCATGCTGCGGAACCAACACTCGGTCACACGCAGCTACTACAGGAGAGAAGAGAGAGAGCCGAGGAGGGGAGGAAGATCTAGCTGAGGGGGGGTGCCCAAGTAATGCAACATTGTAATAGGCTGCTGTGCGCTGTCAAACAAGAAGGGAGGAGGCGGAACTATTTCTGCTGTGTATTGCTGGGCTCCCTGCGTGACGCGATGAAATGGCAGCGGCTGTGTCCGGACCACACTGATAGACATCGCTCACTGGGACATGCACGGGCCCCTCTGACGGCAATTGGCAATGGGCCCGGTCGCACATGCTACTGCTGCGACCACGGGCCCTACGCCAGTGCTTCTATAGGTCTAGAATTCTTCAAGTCAAGCTCCCAACCTTTAACGTATCCATGTACGAAGGTGGGAGCTGGACTTATTAAATTTAAATATAGTTTGCTTATTAGCCCGTTCCCCTTGGTATCATGTAAACAAACATTTTCAAACAATGATAAAGACACATCTGTATTTGAGGTATTTTTTAACAGTGAGTTAATCCAATGTCTCAGCTGCAAGTACCGGAAATATTCTGAACCTGGGATCTGAAATTTCTCCCGTAAGAAGTCCCAGCTGACGACCTTTGAGTCTTTTATCAAGTGATAGACTATTAATAGGTTTTTTGTGGTCCACCAGTGAAATGCTGCTGGGTCATCATGTGCCGGGGGGAAGAGGGGGTTGTCAGTGATGGGCAATAGTGGAAGATATGGGGATATCAGTTTCCGGGTATATTTAAAAGAGTCCCAGACCCGTAAGCAATGCATGAGGATGCAGCTTAGCGAGGGAGGCCGGGATTTGGGTGGGAGCCAGATTGGGGACTGTACCGATAGGGGAGCAGCCAAGGCTATATCAAAGTATGTCCATTGCGGCATCTCAGGGCCTCTGTACAATCCTACCATTGGAACGATTTGTGAGGCTTGATAATATGCATGCAAGTCCGGGAAACCCAAGCCCCCTGAATATTTAGGTAAGTATAAGGAAGCTTTAGCTACTCTCGGTCTGGAGTTTCCCCATATAAATTTGTTAATTTTGAGCTGAAACAGTCTAAGAAAGTGTGGAGGAACCCAAACCGGGAGCAGTCTGAAATGGTACAAAATTTTGTGCAATATCGTCATTTTGACTGAGTGCACACGACCAAGCCAGGACAAATGCATCTCAGACCAATTGGAGATATATTGGGTAATTTGTTTAGATAGTGCGTGATAATTTGCCTGGAAAAGAGAACTATATCTTGGGGTTAGTTTGATACCCAGATAGGAGATCTGGTTATTGACTGTCTGGAAGGGGACTTTGTTGATTAACTCCATCCATTCAGGCTGGGCTAAAGTTATATTCATAAGTGAGGACTTATTTGGGTTAATAGTAAGACCAGGTTGTTTTTCTGCTATAAAGACATCTGCTAAGAAGCTCTGGACTTAGGTGGCTGTGTAAGCGCGCAGCAGCCACTTGTAAACAAAGACCCAGAAGCTGTGTGGTGACGTCACCCAAAAAGAGACGCTGGCCAGTTCAGCTGATCATCTGAGCGGAAGTGCGGCGAGCGAGGTCTGAGTCTTGCAGTCTGAACCTTCGTATGCCGCCGGAAGACGCCGGTGAGACAGAGAGGCAGCGGGCAGAGTGTGGGAGCACGTAAAGAGGTCAGAGCAGGGGAGTCCTGCTACAGGAACATATCGCTGTGAAAAGCGGCTGCTAATCCCCCATCCTAAGGGACACGTGAGTCTAAATTGACGGAACTGTAACTAATCAGGAACATTGGCAACAGTGCGATTTCCGTTATAGAAGGAATCCTAAGGAAATTATTCTGATTGGATTAAGGGAAGAAAGCCCTATAAAGGAACATTAGTCCTTTCTCGTGATTTTAGAGAAGTCTTTAATACTGGTGAAAAAGGATTGAATAGAGGGGCCCTCTATGTTGTATGTGAGTGGTTGAATGAGAGTTGAACTATATATGGTGGATTATTTGAAATTGAAGGTGTGTATTTTATGATTTTAACAATTGAATAAATAGTGAAGTACTTCTATATGTATATTTTTTAGCGCATGTTATTATTGAATTAATAGTAAGACCAGACACCTGTGCAAATTCGTCCATTATTTCCATCAAGGCCGGGATAGAAGGTTGTGGGTTTGACAGAAACACTAGCATATCGTCCGCAAACAGATTAAGCTTGTGTTGAGTTCCTGCTATTTGGAAACCTTGAACTCTATCTGAGTCTCTGATGATACAAGCTAAGGGTTCCATGGCTATAATGAATAAGATTGGTGAGAGAGGGCACCCCTGACGGGTGCCTCTCTCGATCGCGAAGCTGGGGGATGAATACCCAGCATAATGAATTTTTGCTGTTGGGGAGGAATAGAGCGCTTGTAACCAAGCTATAAAAGAGGACCCAAACCCCCAGTGTTGTAATACGAAATATAGATATTCCCATGAAAGCGTATCAAACGCCTTGTAAATGTCCAGGCTTACACAAACACCCTGAATATTCCTATGATGTAGGCTCTCAAATACTTGGATTGCTCTGTAGACTGCGTCCGGGGCTTGACGCCCCGGAACGAAGCCCACTTGATCCTTGTGGACCAATTGAGGGAGAAACTGATTAATCCGGGTAGCTAAAATTTTGCTTAAGAGTTTGATATCCACATTGAGCAGTGAGATGGGGCGGAAATTAACTACTTCTATGGGCTCTATATCCATTTTTTGGTAACATAGCTATATTAGCTTGAAGGGTGTCTTGGCCAGGGGGTTTGTTTTTGTTATATTCATTGTACATTTGGGATAAAAGAGGGGCCATTAAGGGACCAAACTTTTTATAGAAGAGGGGGGAGTAACCGTCTGGGCCCGGAGATTTTGTAGTTTTTAATGATTTTATGGCCGCTAGAACTTCCTCAGACGTGATATCGGCGTTTAGGTATTCTATATCCGTCGCTTGGGGGGAGGGGGGGGGAGATGTACTGAGGCAAAAAATGTTTCAAGGCGGGCTCTGTCAATTACTTTTTCTGCCCTATATAGCTTCTGTAAGAAGCTATGAAAGTATTGGACTATTTTGCACGGGTTTGTGGTAGGGGGTTGGGATTGATCCTTTACTCGCAACGTGGGTGGCTTATATCTACGGTTTTTCAATCGGTTTGCTAGCAGGGTGTGAGGCTTATTGCCCATCTATAGTAAAAAAAAATTCTGCCACCGGAGTTGTTTTTCAACTTCATCGCTAAGTAAAGCATCTAATTGGGACCTTAGCCTATCTCTAGAAAGTCTGGAAGAGGCAGATGGGGGGTTCTTCCAGGCCTGCTCGGCTTCTTCGAGCTGTTTAGTCAGTTCCGAGATTTTTGGGGATTTCTGTTTTTTAAGGTAAGAATTGTAGCTAATTATTTTCCCTCTGACTGTAACCTTCAAAGCTTCTCAAAGAGATACTGCGGAAGTGAAAGAGCCTCTATTGGTTTCCAAATAGTCAGTGAGGAAGGAATGTACTTTTCCTAGACACTCTTGTTTGGTGAGCAAGGAGTCGTTGAGTCTCCACTTGAAGTCCCTGCCTCTAGGGATCAGAGAAGACAGATGGATTTGCACAGGGTCGTGGTCCGACCAAGTAACTGAAAGGATTTTAGCTATGGTAACATTATCTAGGTATGGGGCTTGCATAAAGAAATGGTCAATTCTGCAGAAGCTTCCGTGGGGGTTTGAGTAAAAAGTGTAATCTCATTTTAATGGGTTGAGTTTGCGCCAGACATCTAGCAGGCCTCTACCTCTGAATAAACGAGAAACTGTTTGTGATTGGGCCCGAGTATAGGGAAGGGGAGCTGCTGCAGAACCCGGTTTAGAAGCCTTGTCCATTTCTACATCCAAGGCCATATTTGTATCTCCGCACAGTATTATCATTCCCTCTCCGTGCTGAGATACAACTTGGAGGAGGTGTGACAAGAAACGGTCCTGGAACTGGTTGGGGGCATAATATGAGACCAGAGTGACCTTAGAGTCGAATAGGGTCCCTTTTAGCAATAAGTATCTCCCTGTGGGATCCGCGAGTGTGTCTTCGCATTTGAAGGGGAGGCCTCGCCTGAAAGCTATGGAGACACCACGGACCTTCTCTCTAGCACAGGCATGGAAAGCCAGTGGGAAATGCCTGCTTAGATATGAAGGGTGGCTTGTTCTGGAGAACCTCGTCTCCTGTAAGCATACAATGTCTGTATGGGTGGATTTATAGTAGTGGAATGCTTTGCCTCTTTTATGAGGCGAATTAAAGCCTTGAACATTGTATGAGGTTATTTTCAATGTTGGGTTAGCCATATCTGATATCTAAGGCCCATGGGGGTAGCAACCTCGTGATCACATAGGTCCATTTGACCGTAAGCAACGAAAACAGTTGTGTGCACAGGAAGGGCTTAGGACAGCGAGAAAAAAGGGGAGAGAGAAAGAAAAAGAAATGAGAAAAGAGAAAGAAGACAGTTAAGAACCTAAGGTCGTTCCGCCATGCCTCCCCAACACAGGGTGACATGACGGAGAAGTGGCTTAACTCAGCCCGGGTCTGGGCAGATATGACCAGGCTCGGAGCTGGCACACAAGCGAACAGCATCTTCGCTTGTCGGGGAGGAAATGAGCCCGCCCCGGCTGCATGGCCGCACAAACTTCAAATACAACAATAACATTATCCCACATATATATGACCGTAGGCCTTCATGCTAAAAAGAAAAACTTTGCAACGGAAACTGAAATACAACCCGCCCACCTATTTCTACCATCTGATACCCCAGCAGAGACAATTATATGCGGCTTACTCTATAGGTACATTAAACATTGATAGGCAGGATTAACATAAAGGCAAGGGGGAGACATAGGTACATTATGTAAATGGAAGAAAAATTCCATGCAAAAAATATAGATGACAGAGTGCGTTCTTGAGGCCTCTAGTCAGGCGCTAGGTCTCGGTGTCTGGTAAGTTGCAAAAAGGCCGCAGTTATACCGGATCAAAAATAATACTTAGCGAGAAGGAAGGCAAAAGAAAATTAGTTAGACCCGTGAAGTGGGACTGGTACGGGTCCAGAGTCAGTATCGAGGAAATGTCCACATTAATTAGTGTAGGCAAGTGCGCCTTCACGAGTCAGCAAAGGGAGTAGCCAAAGTAAAACCATATGTCTCATCCAGGGTCTGAGTGGGTGCTCGGTGCTGGAGCTTCCTTGTCTCGATGCTTGGACTGGTGCTGGGACTTCACTCTTTCCCATTGAGGCTGTGATCGGGGAGAACCGGAGCTACGGGGCGGGGAGGAAGCGGGCAGAGAGAGTTTTAACCTTTCCAGCTTTCGTTAAACCTCTTCTGGGTTAGAGACCACATGGACTCGGTTGTTATATGAAAACATCATTTTAAAGGGGAAGCCCCAGCTATATTTTATATCATGTGCCTGGAGGATTCGGATATAGGGTTTCATCTCCCTCCGTCTTTGGATTGTAGCAGGTGCGAGATCCGCAAAAATTTGGTAGCGGTGGCCCTGAAACTCCAGGTCCTCTTTATCACGTGCCGCTTTTAAGATGGTTTCTTTGGACCTGTAGTATGTAAACTTAATCACAATGTCCCGGGAGAGGCCGGTAGGTTTAGTGGGGCAAACTGGGGACCAGCTCCTGGAACAAGGCGGTGGCTGTGGAGGTTAGATCAACTATGCTCTCTGGTAGGCCTCTTACGCACAGGTTGCCTCTGCGGGCCCTGTTTTCAAAATCTTCCATGCGTAGGTGTACGGCCTGGAGGTCTGTCTGGGTTGCCTCCTGTTCTTTCTCATGTTCGTCTAGCACGACATCGACATTGTCCATGTGGCGCTCTAGCTCGTTTGTTCTGGAGCCTAGGTCCCTTATCTCTTTAGAGAGGCGAGTGGCTAGTTTACTTGAGGCCTCCTCTAGCTCTCTCTGGAGAATCACCTGGAACATATCGAGCAGTGCCTGGTCTCTAGCTGTAAGCTGCTTAGGCACTCTGGATCCTACCTCGCTCTGGCGTCCTGTTGCCTGAGACACGATGAGGCTGGTGGCCCTGCTTTCTCCATCCGATTCGCTGTCCGGGTGCTCCAGCTCTCTCTGCTGGCTTTGCTGACTGGAGCCGGGCGCCATCTTGGATCTCCTTGCGCGTGTCTCCTGTCGTGAGGACTCGGCGGATTCCTCCTCTTGTCGGCCCTTTTTGCCTCCCATCTGGTATCGGGGCACTGTGGGGTCTTTTAGACAGCAAGTAGGCTACGTTTGTGGGTGTGGGAGCAGTTAGAATTGCGCCGATGCAGCCGGGGAGTGCGGAGCTCGCTTAGAAAGCGTCCATCACGAGCAGCCGCTAGCCATGCCCCTGTTTTTTTTATCTTCGTTTATCAGCATATACTGTATACTGGAATGTATTTTATGGATGTTCAGCAAATGCAAAGATGTAAACAGTGGTTGATGCAAATTTGCATGAATTGTACATTTTTCTTGAAAAAGTAGTAGAACATTACAGGTAAAATTTTAACTCAAGAATTGAACTTGCTTAAAAACTAGTCACTAAACTGCAGATCTTGATCTACTAAATGTATTGGAATATTCCAGGTTGGCTCAACTACTGTTTCAAGTCTGAATTGAAATCATAACAACATTGCTAATCTGACTTCAACAACTAAAGCAGTCATTGGAGACCCTTATAATAACATGTAAATGCCACCTAACCTGAAATGAGATAAATAGCTCTCATCAAACTTGATGGTGTGGCATATTGATACTCTGATTATAACAAAGTGACGTCAAAATTGTTGCTACATGCAGATCATCCGGATTATGTGTAATATACAAAGCACTGAAAAAAACAAATCCCAAAAGAAAAGTTTAAATGTGATAAAATGGAATAGGAAATCCAAATAAATTAAGCTCACCAACAGCTCTATTCTTCCACTTTAAGAATACCTTTGTCCAACGTATGAACAAGGGGCTCATCCCAACCTCATGTCGAGGGAGGTAAATATAATAACCCTTATCAGTGAGGGTAGGCTCTGGGTGGACTTATGATAGAGCCCGTGAGCCTTCTTTAACTAGTTGTTGTTTGTGGGGCAAAATATCTATGCCCCACAGGACTTAATCTAAAGTCCCAGGGGCATAGATATTTGTCTTCAGCTTCCAGTGCACAGTACACGTATGGGCACACACATGCCCCCATTTTTTGCCGTTTGTCGACAGATTGATGAATGGGAACATATGTTCCCAAAGCCAATCTAAGTGCTTGATTATGAATAATCTCTGCTGTAACGAACAATTAAGTCAATTAAAATCTGTAAAGAAAAACTTTCACTTTCTATTTTCATAGAAAGCTGTGATTCAGCTGTGATTCTATGCAGGAATGTGCCATCTAGTGGACAAAATGTAATAGTGCACTAAAAAAACAAAAAAACTACACATATAAATAAGAATCACATTAACCTTTTACTGTCCTTCTCTCACTACCATAGTTACCAAACTGAAATATTTTTACAAAAAAAAAAGAGCCAAACTGACGGAATTTCAAAAAGTATACATACATTGTTACGTTAGGGACTTAGCTTTTTATATATGTATACAGTAAGGGTATATTATAGTTATTTTGCAAATTAGGGATTGTAAATATTTATATAGAGTACAATGAGAAACCCTAAAACACAAAATGAAAAAGATACAACTTTATTTCCAAATAATATATTGTCGCCATACATTGTACTAAGGACTTATTTTCAATGTTGTGATAGCCAGGACAAAGAGGTAAATAACTTGTGGGTTTTATCTACATTAGCATTGTTAATTTTAAAACTATAGGGGTTGAAAATGGAGAAATAGCGTATTGTTTCCTTGTTTTTCCCTTTAAATTGCATAGAAAATAAAGTAATTACTAAAAAAAATAAAAAATTGCCTATTAAAAAGCATAATTGGAGGCAAAAAAACCAAGATATAGATCATTTAGGTGTGATAAGTGGTGATAAAGTTATTGGCAGATGAATGGGAAATAGGTAATTTTAGACCCCCTACCTATTTAACATAAAGGGTTAAAAGGAACCTGAAGTTAGAGGGATACAGAAGCTGGCATATCCATTTAACTTTCACAATACTAGTTGCCTGACAGTCCTGCTGATCCTCTATTTTTAATACTTCTAGCCATAGACCCTGAATAAGCATGCAGATCAGATGTTTCTGACAAAAATCTGTCAAGATTAGCTGCATTCTTGTTTCAGGTGTGTGATTCAGACATTACTGATGCCAGAATGATTAGGACATGGGGCAACTGGTACTGCTAAAGGGAAATACATAGGACAGCCTCCATATGTCTCCCACTTCAAGTTTCCTTTAAGTACAAATATTTATTCAAAATAGACAGAAATAAAAATATATTTTTCTTCATTTTTTTTCCTATGTGCTTCTATCTGTTTCTCTATTAATCTTCTTCTCAGTCTGTCTTCTTTCATGTCTTTATTTTTGTCTCTTAATCTTTCTACTTTTGTCTTCTGATGTCATGCTCTCTACACCTCTTCCTGCATTTTTATTAGTACACTTTTTTTCTTTGTTCTTCTATGTTTCTGTCTTCTTTTCTTCTGTTCTTGCTGGTAGATCAGTGCTCAGCACCAATGAATAATCATTTTCGATGACCATTATTGGCAGCATATAAGGGTTTTTAGTGTTGGAATAGAAAACTATGAGAGTGTGCCCAAACAGGTACAAACAAGGTTCTACTTTTAACCTAAGTGGCTCACTGAAAATAAATATTTTTGGAAGGGTATCTTACCTCTGATTATGAAGACCTTTTACTTTCTGGGTGAAAACATCTTTTACTTTCATGAAACATGCTTCCATATCAGCTGCAGTCTAAATTTCAGAAGAAAAAGAACATGCATTCAGATTCACGTTTTAATTACTGTTACCAGTATTACCAGTACTGAGGTCTAAGCAAAGACAAAATATGTTTGAAATACTACATCAATTACGTTTTTTCTGGGACTATATGCGGTAAGCAGAGGTTAAATTAAAAACTTTACTTATTAAAGCGGGATTGTTGTCACCATAAAAATAAAATTTCAACAGCAACTGGTCTGGGTGTATTAAGTGATAAAGATGCTAATCCTGCATTCAAAACTTTTTCTGCTGTTATAATTTGGAGTTATCACATACTTAAGGAGCACTGGCCCTTTAGTAGTCAGTGCCAAACAGTTGCAGGCTGGGGTGCTTTTTATTTATAATATATTCCTCCTCTTCCATGTATTTCCTTGCCTAGCTACTTATCTGAAACACAATTCCCTGCTCACTTGTGTTTACAAGCAAGGCTGAGGTGACTCCGTGATTGGAGGAGAAAAGAAAAAAAGTAAAGGGCAGAAATGACATCAGGATTTAGCCTAAACTGTGGGCAAAAGACATGGTTCCCACCAGGAACAGAATTCTCTTCATTTACTATATAACATTCACTGAAATCAAAATGTGGACAGTATAATACATGTGTTATGTAAGTAGATCAAGTATTTATCTACTTATATATGTGTTTTTTTCCCCTGGCATAGTATGGCTAATCCTACTGGTTTAACTAATAAATATGGCTGCCCCTATGCTGCTATGTCTGATTATGTCAATTTGCATTTAATTTGTATTTCATGCACTAGCATTGTACACTGTTTATGTCTAGCACTCCTGACAAAGCCTTCTTGTAAGGTGAAACATTGTATTTTCCAATTGTGTTTAGAGTTACGTGTGTATAAGTTAATTAGTTTGTTAGTTTTAGTTTGTTTGTTTTCTAATCTGATTTAGTTGAGGAGATAATCTTTTCAAGATTTCTATTCCTTGTTCTGGATCATGGTACATTGTATTTTTTCAACCTAGATAAACATGTAACTATGACTCATTTTGGCTCATTCCATAGCCTGTTATCTCAGATCCTTGTGAAATGACCCTTGGGTAATCGAGGCATGCTTTATTGCGCCAGCCTACACTTATCTGTGGGTTTAAAGTAGGTTCTGGTGATCCACCTATTCTCCTTCCTTTGAGTCTGTAGATCTAAGAAATTTACAGTCCTGCATTTCTCTTTCAGTCTGATCCCTTAATCATTACTATTTAAAGCTTCTAGAACAGGCATGGGCAAACTTGGCCCTCCAGCTGTTGAGGATTTACAAGCCCCACAATGCATTGCAGGAGTCTGACAGACACAGTCATGACTCATAAAGGCAAATGCATTGTGGGATTTGTAGTTCCTTAACAGCTGGAGGGCCAAGTTTGCCCATGCCTGTTCTAGAAAGTCTTCCATACTTTCCTCAGTGTCATTTCAGATAAAGAAGTTGTCTGAATAGTGTAGCAAGTGGCTGAATAGTGTAATGGTTAAGGGCTCTGCCTCTGACATGGGAGACCAGGGTTCGAATCTCGGCTATGCCTGTTCAGTAAGCCAGCACCTATTCAGTAGGAGACCTTAGGCAAGTCTTCCTAACACTGCTACTGCCTATAGAGCGCGTCCTAGTGGCTGCAGCTCTGGCGCTTTGAGTCCGCAAGGAGAAAAGCGCAATATAAATGTTCTGTGTTTGTTTGTTGTTTGTTTGTGTTTGTCTAAGGATTAGGAGGAATTGAAAGTAAAATGTTCTCAATACGAGAAGGGTAAAGTCAGTTGCAGAGAAACGCAAGCATTATGCAGAAGAGACATCCAATACCTGTCTATTTATTGCTGAATATATCAATAATATTCATTTCAAGAAGATTAAATGGATTAGAAACATTGGCATATTCTACATAACAAAATACTTTAAAACCTAAAACCACCTCATAATCCTAAGGTCTTTTCCTCCTATTTTTGCCATTGCTTGACAATCCAGTGGAGAGCTGAAAGAGTTCATGAATTCCTTATCAGATCAATATTGTGTGCCATAAAGCAGATTCGTGGTCCCCTCATTTCAATTCTCTGATTGGTTGACTTTTAAATAATACAGGAAAGGTGGGGAATCCATAACCTTTAAGCAGTTCACTATGATGTAGTATATGTGGGCATTGATGCTTAGCTTAAACATAGTTGATGCTATGACACAAGGCATTAGTGGCCACAAGTGTGATTTTGATTGCTTGGGCTAGTTTGAGTGTCATTTAAACAAAAAAACAACAATATTGCGGGATTTCTGTTTCAATATTTTTATTGAAGTTTTCAAAGATAATTTTAACAAACAAGATTGCAATGTCCTTGCAATTCATCAAACAGAGAGACACAATGACATTTTACCAAATAACAAGGATGATTACAGTAAAGGTTCAAATAGTCTTGCCATAGGCTTCATATTCAGTATCATGTTGTATCAACAGACGAACCTAGATCAAAGCGTCATTGTTATCTTAGGATTCCTAATAGTTACTGTTAGGCTATAGACTTAACTTATACCTATGAAAGAGCAAGATTAGCCCATATATATAGGGGTTCGAGGAGGATAGAGAGGAAATAGAAGAAGAAAAGGGAAGAAAAAAAGAGAAGAGAGGAGAGTCCGGTCGTCCACTAAAGTCCACTATCAATTCTCAATAAATGGCAGTCAGGGTAGGCCAATATACAACCTCCAGGGATCCCATATTTTAGAAAACAATTTTGCCTTGTCTTCAAGCTGACTAGCCATCTGTTCTTGGATCAAGAAGGCCGTTACTCTATTCTTGACTTCCTCAAATGACACAAATTGAGTCTTCCACGCCTTAGCGATAGTCTGAGCGGCTGCGACAAATATAAAGTGAGCTAGAGCATTCTGGGTTTTAGTAAGGGAGTCAATTTTATGATGCAGTAGAGCTGACCAGGGATCTCTGGAAATTGTTTTGCCAAATAACGTGGATAAAAGTCTAAAGATTCTGCCCCAGAATCTGGATAACATAGAACATGACCAAAAGGTGTGTAGCATGTCCCCCTTTGTTCCACAACCCCGAAAGCATTTATCTGAGTCTGGGGTGGCCAAATACGATAACCTGGCTGGTACCCAGTACCATCGAAATAAAACTTTATATGCTGATTCAACCGTCATCAAATTAAGGGAGAGCTTAGGGACTGTGCCCCACACTTTTCCCCATTCCTCTGTAGTTTTTCAAGTCAGATTCCCACTTTATTACATAATTGTGACGAAATGATGGAGATGGGTTGTTAAGTAAGGCATATAGTTCTGATATTATCCCTTTTAAAAAGGGGTTATTGGCACAGAGACGTTCAAAATTTGTGAGAGATAGTGGAAATTGTGTTTGGGTTGGTAGGAGAGATTGCAACCAATGTTTTAGTTGTGTGTATCGGAACCATTCCCCAGAAGGAATTTGGTATTTTGCTTGGAGGTCCTCCCACCTTAAGATCCCTGATCTCCCTAACAAAGATTGTACTTGCTCTAGGCCCTTGTCTCTCCACCATTTGAAGCTAAGTGGAATATCATATCCTGGGGGAAATTTAGGGTTATTGATAAATGATAGAAGCGGTAATGTTGGAGACATCAGCTTTCGTGAATATCGTATCGAGTCCCATATAGACAGAAGGTGTTGTAGTATTTTACTCAGGTTGTGCGGGCGAAGGGGCTTATGTAACCACATAGGGGTTTGAACTGATTGGGGAGCTGAGGCTAGTATATCAAAAATAATCCATGTTGGCATCCGTGAGCCTTTATAAAGATCAATCAAATGTGCCAATTGGGCTGCTTGATAATAATTGCCTAGGTTGGGAACTCCCAGTCCTCCGTCTCGCTTATGTATATATAAAGTTGATCTAGGGATTCGTGGGCGAGTTCCTGCCCAAATAAAATTATATAATTTACCTTGAAGCATTCGGAGAAAGTGAGGGGGGACTCGTACTGGTAGCATCCGAAAATAATAAAGAATCTTTGGTAACCAGGTCATTTGTATGGAGTTTATCCGACCCAACCAGGAAATATTGTAGGTGGACCATTGCTGTAATAATTGAGTTAAGGTCTTAGCCAAGGGGTAATAGTTGTTTTGGAACAAAGTCTGATAAGAAGAAGTCAATTTTATTCCTAGATATTCCAGGGTAGAAGCTTGCCATGCAAAGGAAAAGTTAGATTTAAAAGACTGACATGATTGGGGAGAAAGAGTTATATTTAGAGCCTTGGATTTTCCAACATTTATTTGCAGACCAGAAATTTTGGAGAAGTCTTCCAGAAGTATAAGAAGCTCAGGAATAGAGGTTTCTGGTTGCGTTAAAAATAATAATAAATCGTCTGCGAATAAGTTTAGTTTATGATGTATTCCGGCACACTCAAGGCCCGAAATCAAAGGATTTTGTCTGATAGCTTGAGCTAGAGGCTCGATCGCTAGAACAAACAAGATGGGCGATAGGGGGCACCCTTGACGAGTCCCCCGGCCTATTTCAAATATCGGGGAGGAATAGCCAGAGTAGTGTATGCCAGCCGTAGGTCTGGAATACAGAACTCTGACCCATTCTGTGAAGGAAAACCCAAGGCCCCATTTTGTAAGAACTTTGAATAGGTAGTTCCAGGAAACTGTGTCAAAAGCCTTATAAATATCTAAGGAAAGACACAGTCCCGGAACTTTCCTATCTTTAAACGATTCGATAACTTGGATTGCCCTCAATATAGCGCCTGAGGCCTGGCGGCCCAGTACGAAGCCGACCTGATCTTTGTACACAATATCAGCTAAAAAGGAATTGATCCTAGTGGCTAAGACCTTGCCTAGTAGCTTATTATCTATATTTAACAGTGAGATGGGCCTGAACTGGGTCAGATCTAGAGGTTCTTGATCCGATTTTGGAAGCATTGTGATGTCAGCTTGAAGAGAGCTAGGATGTGGGAGGGAGCCTGTTTTGTATTTATTAAAAAGAGATACCAGAAGAGGGGTCAGAACAGTTGAGAATTTTTTATAAAACAGACCAGAGAAACCATCTGGGCCTGGCGTTTTAGAGACGCGTAGTGATTTGATAGCTTCCTGAACCTCTTCAGAGGTGATATCTCTATTTAATAAATCTGTCCAGTCTGCTGAGATATTTGGTAGATGTACAGTCTCAAGAAAGTTATTAATATCTAAGTTATTAGAGAGAGGCTGTTGTGTATATAGCTTACTAAGAAAATCATGAAAGCTAGAGGTAATCTTATGGGGGTCAGAGGTGATGTGACCCTGTGCAGTTCTGACAGACAAAGTTGGGGGCTTATATATTCTGTGCTTTAATTTATTGGCTAGCATTGTGTGGGGTTTATTACCCCATCTGTAATACTTATTTCGCTGCCATCTTAAATGTTTTTCAGCCATGTTAGATAGTTTTAAATCTAGTTGTGTGCGTAGAAGATCTCTGGCTTGTTTTGAGCTAGTGGTGGGGGAAGCTTTCCATATTGATTCAGCTACATCTAGCTTGTGGGTCAGATCAAGGATTTCCTCTTGGCGTTGTTTCTTTTTAAAGGAAGCTAAACTGATAAGGCGACCTCTAACAGTCACTTTGAGAGCTTCCCATAAAGTGATAGGAGACTGCACTCAGGGGCATAGCAATAGGGGGTGCAGAGGTAGCGACTGCATCGGGGCCCTTGGGCCAGAGGGGCCCCGAAGGGCCCTCCCTCAACTACAGTATTGGCTCTCTATTGATCCTGTGCTCATAATAATCACTTCTATAGATACTTTGAATAGTGGTAATCATTATCCAACTGTTCCCCTCCCCTTCTTGCACCTCTGACACTGTAGTTGACATTGGCAGGTTTTGGTGCGCCGTATCAATTGTTATGTATAGAGTGCTTGGGGGGCCCCAATGTAAAACTTGCATCAGGGCCCACAGCTCCTTAGCTACGCCACTGACTGCACTGATTCACTATTATCGTCTATAAACTCCAATAAGAAGGAACGGATCCTTTCCAAAGAGCCTTCATCAGAGAGCAGCGAGTCATTCATTCTCCATCGAAAACTAGTCTTTCGAGGGACTAGAGAGGAGAGTTGAATCGATAAAGGACTGTGATCTGACTATGACACGGATAGAATTTTAGCTTTAATTACGTTTGGTAGAGTCGCTTGGTGTAAGAAGAAGTGATCGATCCGGCAGAAACTTTGGTGGGGATTAGAATAGAATGTATAGCCCTTCGTTGTCGGATTCAATTCTCTCCATACATCAAACAAACCTCGGGAGTGGAATAGGGTATTGATTGCGTTTGGGCGAGGAACTCCTGGAGACTGGGAGGAGGTACTATGGGAAGATGGTTTAGATCTGTCTAGCATTTCATTTAATACCGAGTTTGTATCTCCGCATAGAATTAATGTACCTTCACAATGGTTTTGTATGACTTGTAGTAAATGTGATAAAAAACGCTCCTGAAAACTGTTAGGGGCATAGTATGACACTAGTGTGACCCGTGTATCGTGTAGGTCTCCCACTAGTAACACATATCTGCCAGTTGGGTCGGTTATTTGAAAAGTGCATTTAAAAGATAGGCCTCGTCGGATGGCGATTGTAAGCCCCCTCACTTTCTCCCGCGCTCTGGAATGGTAAACTAAAGGAAAATGATAGCTAAGGTAAGAGGGACATGATGAAACTGAAAATCTCGTTTCCTGGAGACATACTATGTCTGCTTTACAAGATTTATAAAAATGGAAGGCTTTTGTTCTTTTCTGAGGAGAGTTAAAGCCTTGAACATTGTGAGAGATCACAGAAAGGTCAGCACTAGAGTTTATCATGGCCATCTTACCTCAGGTAGCATCTGATTATGTACTGAATTGAGATCTGTAGTCGTATCCTGGGCTGCTACTCCTACCTCAGTGGACTCGCCGGAACACGGAAAGGGAGACAGAAATAAGGAAAGGGAGGAAAAAAGTGAAAAGGTTAGAAGAGTGCATCCCCCTGGAAGGAGGCCAAACAGGGGGATGCAAACACAAACTTTAGAATGGCTTCCTCTGTGTCGAACTGACACATAAGGGCCAAAAAACCTACCTGGCTTTGCCGCTTGCAAAGCCATCCAAAAGGTAGAAGGGGAACTAATGGTCCCCTCCGCTCGCACAGCATTCTTAAAGGAACAATATAATCGAATTCCGCAACAGACGAGAGTATATTTCAGTCCTATCTGCTCAGCCCAGTAATGTAAAACTTGAACCCATTAGGGATTATTATGGACTGTTTAAGTTACATAAGGGATAGGGTAGCAAATGCTGCGTGTTAGATCCCTTCCAGTAGCCCCATCCAGTTGTGGCGCGACGGGAATTGACCTTAAACACACACCCAGCCCAGAGAAGGTAACAATTGACTGGTCATCTTAAAACGTCTATCAATACAAAAAGCATAAAACCTTAAGGGTTAATCTCTAAAGAACATATTAGAATAGCTATAACCGGTAAAGGGCTCATGTGATGATTATTCAAAAACTGAAGGGAAAAAGTGGATTTAGCACATCGTGTTAGAATGCCAGTCTCTCCTGAGTTGAGGGACTGGGGAGGCTCAAAGTGCCTAGGGTAATCAGTGTCTGGCGATCACCAAAAAGGGGGTTGAGATATAGTTCATCCGGGGTCCGAGAGTCTAGAGGGTGATTCAGAATTGTTACGACGCCTTGAGGTTGTGTGTTTGGATTTCACTGTTTCCCAAAGAGGGGTAGATCGAACAGACTGCTGGCTGTGGGTGGGTGAGCCTGCTGGGAGACTTAGATTCAGTTTCTCAAATTTCCGCTGTGCTTCCTCCAGAGTAGAAACTGTAATCTGTTTGTCTTGATATGTGAAAAGCAGCTTAAAGGGGAATCCCCACCTGTATTTTATTTTATGGGCAATCAGGATCTGTAGAAAGGGTTTCATGGCTCGCCTACGTTGAACCATGGCAGGAGCTAGGTCTGAAAACAGTTGATACGTATAACTTTGAAACACAAGATCTTCTTTGTCCCTTGCTGCTTTCAATAGAGCCTCTTTCGTGTTATAAAACGTTGGTTTAACAATTATGTCTCTAGGGGGGCCGTTTGATTTCAGGGGCGTAAGGGCCCTGTGGATCCTGTCAAATTCCAGTCTGTCAATAGGAATTGTAGGGTCCAATTCCTGAAATAAAGCTGTGATTGTGGAAGTAAGGTCAGGGACAGTCTCTGGGACCCCTCTGATTCTTAAGTTCACCCTCCGGGCCCTGTTCTCAAAGTCCTCCAGTTTCAGCTGTGAGAACTGCGCATCAGCTTGGACAGTCTCCATCTCCCCTTCATGGGCAGCTAACACTACCTCAGCCATGCGTTGTTCAAGGGTGTTTGTACGTGCCCCCAGGTCTCTAATCTCCCGTTTTAGCTGGGATGTTATCTTTTTAGTAGTTTCATCCACCTTGCGTTGTAATATTAGTTCAAACTGTTCCAGAAGCTTTTTATCTCTATTAGAAGGATCCCTAGTACCTTTTGTAGCCTGGGCTTACCTTTCCGATCTCCTGGTCTGTTGGGAGCAGGCTGACAAGCTGCTATCGTCGGAGGCCTGAGCGGGGGAGCTGCTGCGTTGCTGTCTGGGCGCCATCTTTGATTTGCTGGACTTGGGAGAGGCGCGCTGTGTAGAGGCGGATTTGCGGGGTTTGTGTGAGCGCCGACCTCCCATTCGGGTCCGGATGTTGCCTGCGAGTCCCCAGGAGTCTCAGCCTGTGTTTATATCTCGCTACAGTGCGGTAGATGAAGGCTTGTGCGAGCGGTGGGTGCGGAGCAGGGCTTCTAAGCCGCCATCTTCTTCGGCCGCTGGCCACGCCCCCCCCCCCCACCAATATTGCGGGATTTCAACCTAGTTTGAGTGTCATCCTTTGAATATTAAATAGCAAAAGCCTCGGCTGCCAAAATTTCAGCCTCCTATGCATGGATTGTGAAGATTTGGAAGATGAGTATTAGTTAGAGTTATGGTTTCAGTTATTTATTAATTCAGAAGTTTAGTGTTGTGAAATAAATAAGGTTAAAGTTAGATTTCCAGGGTTAAGAAGTAGCGGTGAAACATCAGAAAGGGGTTAACATTAATTGCAGAAGTTAAAATTAGGCATCAAGAAGTGGTTAACATCATGGGAAAGAAGGGTTTGACCGTGCCAACCTCCTTTGATGTCCACTGGTGGATATGAAGTGAAAACTTGCCTGCATCCATTAAATCCCTCCCTTTCAATTAAAAAATAGCACTTTGCTCAAAACAAATGAAACTAGGCTGCAATGATCAGTCATATGTACAGAAAACACGCTCACCCTTTCCTTTGCTTCTTCCACAGTACATTTTTTAAAATTCTTCTGCAGAATGACACTTTTTAGACTTTCCCTTTGACTCTTTTCCATAAGTTTTTCCAAAGTCTTCTTGTTGAATGGACATTTTTTCTTGCCCTTGTACCTAAATATAGAAAAAGTAAAAAAATATTCAGTGAGCATACCTGTATAATACCTGGGCGTGGTAACACTGCAAAAAAAAAAGGAATGATATGCACCAATAGCCTATTGTGTTCAAAAAGCCTCTTACAACAGACAAAGTAAATGCTCCAAAAATGAGGCCAATAAGTCAAGCACCACTGCATGTATCCCAAACATGTATCATTTTACTGAACATAATATACACGTAAAATACTTAAAAACATATTACCCAGCTTGGATATATGAATATAGAAAGTAGTCTGATATGCAGTAATAAGTAAGGCCTGGGATCAATTATATTCTGTTGACACGGCCCCTAAAGGAAGCCGGAAGATGCTACCGGCGAAACATGTCGGGATGTATAGCGTGCTAAATTAATGTGACTCCGATTCGCTGCTCTTTGCCCATGTGAGACTGCCACAGTGCTCCACTAAAATTTGTTTGCCTTGTGCTGGTGACATAGCCTCTCTTGTCCCATGCAAACACCGACATATTCGTCACTATATGATACAGCGGGTCCACGCAGCTCCACTTACTGGGCTCCATTTTTAGAGACTCTGGATTCAAGACTGGCCAGCCATCGCTGTGGTGTTTCATCCAGCAGTTCTGGGATTACCCTTCATTCACATAGGAGATATCCCTGGCATCATGGATGCAATAGAGTATATAGTGCTATGAACTTCAGCTGCTTGTTACCTGTGCTATATATGTGGCGGCTGCCACGGCATGCAAAGACTGTCATTTTGCTGCATGGCTATATGTAACATGGGACTAAGACTGCATTAACCTCTAACTTGCTTGGATACTCCTGATGCTTGCTTTGCTTTGCTGTTGGCTTTACATGCTGCTTCACTGATGTTGGTTGGCCAGCATTACAGTGTATCGCCTTTGTGAATTTAACAAACTATGCTGACTTTGTGATGAAGTATCTGATTATGGGATTCATTTAATTAGGTTTATGAACAGTAATACAGTACTGCACTTAGAGATTTCTCTGAGGACTTTGAGCTGCCATTAGCTAAAGGCGTTAGTGATCTAGAGAGGCTCTCTGTATGTTTAGCGGTATGTGTGTGGTGTGTTTGTGGTGAGTTGGCTGGATGTATATGTCACTTTTAATTTTTAATGAGTGATAAATAAAATTATGACCTTTTAAATTATCCTTGGATTTTTGTGCAATTAATTGGCATGTACCTTTCCACTATCCTAACCTACTGTTGGTTTATTGAATATTCTGTTATCCTTGTGTTTCCAAAATGGAACCCATGCAGACTGAAACCCAAGTTTCAAAAGGCAATGAAAATCACAAGGATAGGATATGACCATGTATAAAAAAAATGGCAGTAGCTGTACCCACAATAGAAATAGGTGTTAAGACTGGTGACCAGGGGTATCAGATTTAAAGTGCAAGAGTGCTAGGACCATGTGCAAAATACAACAAACCACAATAAATATGAGTATGAAAATACAAAAGATATATCAATCAACGTAAATAAGTGAGAAAATAGTTGCAGTTGTATTGGGACTGAGAGGTACAGTTACATGTCATCAGCATACAAGAACTTATTAAAGAGACTCTGAAGCGAGTCTAAATTCTATTTTTTAACTTGTATTCATTTTAAGCACCATAAGCCCTGCTAAACTGCCGCTATCCCGCGGCAATACGAGTGGTTTATACCCCCCAAATCCCCTCTCCTGTGTCTGGGGAGCGCTTCCTGCTTGAGGCAGAGCTTAGGGCTGTAGCTCTGCCTCTTTGCGCGTCAATCCCTGCTGATCGCCGCCTCTCCCCACCCCACTCAGTCTTCCTTCACTGAGATGGGCGGGGAGAGGCGGAGATACACCGGCTGAAAGACACGCATGGAGGCAGAGCTGCCGCTCCAAGCTCTGCCTCCATGAGCAGCAAAATCCATGATCATGAAAGTCGTGGATTTTGCAGAGGGGATTTGGGGGGTATAAAACCCTCATTTTGCCATGGGATAGTGGCGGTTTAGCAGGGCTTATGGTGCTTAAAATGAATAAAAGTTAAAAAAGAGAATTTAGACTTGCTTCAGAGTCTCTTTAAGCTGCTGACAGGGCCGGGCCAAGGCAGAGGCTGAAGAGGTGCCAGCCTCTAGGAGCAGCCCTGTGAGGATGCATTCCTCTCTGCCGCTCTACATGACCTGCTGGCTGCCCATTTGCTTCCTTTCCCCAAACACCCACCTGGCACTCGTAGTAGCAATAAAAAAAATGTTCCGCTTACCCACAATTTAGAAAGATACACTGCGCTCCACAGAAAGCAATAAATTAGCACTATAGGGGATCGCAGCTGGTTGAAGAGTCACCTCACTCCAATGTACACACAATCTCAAAATCAATGCTGCGCCTGCTTAGTCCCAATCTCACAGTGAGACAAGACCCCTATGGGAGAAAAAAGTAAAGATAGCGCACATAGTGCTCAATACTGCATGAATCTGCCACAGCTTCCACCTCGTGCTGCACTCCAGTGGGATGTGCCTTCACCAATGGGAATAGAAACAGGGTTCCCCCCTCTGTGAATCCACTCACCGGATAGCCACTTGGTATATAGCATGTAGTAATACAGTAATCCACGCTCCTCCACTCGATCTCCGTATAAAAGTACCTTTATTAAAATCAATAAAAGGCAATCCAAGATACACCAGACATCAGAGCAGCCCTTGGCCGCGGATACAAGGCGCTCCGTCCTCCCTTGGTTAGCCCGTGCTTCCGGAATGTCTGCGTGCTGCCTGGCTCCGCCCTACGCGTTTCGTCGTAATGACTCATTCAGGGGCTGGCAGCACGCACTAAAAACATCATTAAAATACCGTCGCTGCCCGTCTTGAGTACCGCCCATGTCGCCGCCCTCTTCCGTCACTAGGCAACCAAGCTATCTTTCTAAATTGTGGGTAAGCGGATCATCTATATTCTACTGCTGCAGACATGGACGTTTTTGAATTTAGGAAACACAGGAATGTGGATTTGGACCAAGTTTTCCAGGTTGATGCCCCTGTACATTCGAGCCTTGAACAGGACTTCAAATCGTTGCAGGGGAGTATGCTCAAAGAACTACAAACTTGGTGGGACTTGGCTGCCTTACATAAATATGATGGGAAGGGCATTGTACCTAAGAGGTATAGATGGGATATCTCTCCCACTGATGGTGAGGACAGTGAAGAAAGTAACAAGGAATGGTTTGAATATGCGGAAATATGTGGAAAGGGCATGGTTAAATTAATGATTAAAAGAAAAACTCGAAGATTGGAGAAATTAGGAGGGGAGGTTGAGACAATTAAATGTAAATTGGATCCATTTAAACACTCAGAGGAATATCAAGTTAGGTCTACCAAATTGCAAGAGATGTTGAATAATGCAGAAAAAGATATAATTCTTGATAAACAAAAGCAATTTAGCAAAGACAACCAGGTGTATAAAAACAATGAGGCCTATAAGTGGCAAAAAAATAAGGTGACAACCAAACCAGATGAAATGGGAGGGGAGGGGGGTGCAGGAGGGGGAGGACCATCTGAACCATTACCCCAACCTGATGCAAGTGGTAGGCCCAGGGGGGGACATATAGGGGGAAGGGATCCGGTTAAACCAATCCAGCCTAGGCCCCAACCACCACTACAGCCGGTGTATGGAGGGGGAGGGGGGAGAGGAGCCCCCTTGGGTAGAGGTAGAGGTTATGCCCCATACCAGGGTAGGCCATCTCCCAATCACCTTGGGCCCAATCGAAAGCAGGAGGGCACAGGAAGAGGAGGTCAGTATGGGAGAGGTAGGGGACAATATTATCAACCCCAATTTCAATCCCATAGCTTCTATCCCAATGCGGCACCAGAGCTTCCAGTGTATAATCGATATGAACCCCTACAATCCTACGTCCAGGAGGAAACCCCTTTTTTTCACAAACCCAGACACAGGCAAGACGAGTGGTATGCAGAACCATTCCTTACCCCCCAAAAAGCACGAAAAAGAGAGCCAGGAGGGGAATCAGAGGAGGAAGGAGATTACAACAAAAGAAGGAAGGAGTAGGAGGAGGGGAGGGAATATTTAATTTGAGTGGGGTACCTCTGTCCAGACGGGAAGTTAACCTTCTGGATAGGGGATTAAAATTTGCTCCAAAAAAACCTATTAATAAATTTGAAACGTTTATCGATTTGCATAAATTTGTGAGGAAAATCAACCTGAAAAGGTACTTTCTAGATAAAGAGGGACCTACTAATAGGGTTAATGTGGTGGGGGGACAATTCCTACACACCAATATGAAAAATAATTCCACATTTAATCCAGCAGAAAATGCAAGCAAGCATACTATAGATGTTTTTAAGAATCTTGTGGCCAACGACCTGGAGCGTCTGCAGGTACCTCGGGGCAATGTGGCGGACCGGGATGCATGTAAGATGTTGAAGGATAAAAAGTTGGTGATCCGACCGGCAGATAAGGGGGGAGGGGTGGTTGTCCTTACTAATGATCAATATTTTGGTGAGCTGGATAGACTGGTAAATGACACCACTGCATATACTAAACTGAGTGGAAATCCAGTCTTCCAGTTTAAAAAAGAGCTTATTACCCTATTAAAAAGTGGGTTGGATGAGAACCTAATTAGTGAGGCAGAGTTCCAATATTTGGTCCCCTTACATCCTAGGACGCCCATCATATACCAGATACCCAAGGTTCATAAGTCCACTACGGCACCCCCTGGACGTCCCATTATTAATGGAATCGATTCTATCACGTATAGGTTGGGTAGTTATTTAGACAAGTTCTTGCAGCCGCTGGTGGGGCTTCTTCCAAGAGTACTGAGGGACACTTCCCATACATTGCGTATTCTCAGGGATGTGGTGGTGGATGGCGCCACGTTGCTGGTCACAGCGGACGTGGCGTCTCTATACACCAACATCTCACATCAGGAGGGTCTTACGGCAGTGGGAAGTGCATTCATGAGGGAAGGGAAGTTACATCCACGTCAGGTCCAGTTTCTGGTGAAGCTGCTGGAGTTTGCCCTAAGAAAGAATTATTTCTGGCATAAAGGGGAGTACTACCTACAGATAAAGGGATGTGCCATGGGGGCCCCCTTCGCCCCATCTCTGGCAAATATTTATATGTCAGAATGGGAAGAAGAGGCGATTCAGATTAATGCTAGCAAAGTCAAAGAATGGCATAGATATATAGACGACTTGTTGATCCTGTGGACGGGTACTATGGAGGAATGGGAAGACTTCCTAAAGGAGGTTAACCAGTTAAGACCCAATATCAAACTTGAAGCAGAGAAAAGCTATGATAGTATTAATTTTTTAGATTTGAACATCTATAAGTCAGGCAATCAGTTGCTGACAAGATGTTTTTTTAAGAAAACCGACAGAAATGGTTTTATACCAACCACCAGCTGTCACCATCCCACTTGGATCCGAGGAGTGCCTAAAGGGCAATTCCAAAGGATCAGGAGAAACTGTTCTACGGTAGAGGCATACACTGAGCAAGCCTCTGTCCTTGCCCATAAATTTGAACAAAAAGGCTATAATGAGAGAGTTTTGAATACTCAGATGCAGGAAGTAGCGAGAATGGACAGAGATCAGCTGGTTCTGGGCAAAAGAACCAAAAAAGAGGACAACCACATGGAGCTTCCCTTTATCTGTACGTTCAATACACAGTATAGACAGGTAGAGCAAATTTTTCATAAATACTGGCCAATTCTGGAACAGGATCAGTCTCTGAGCAAGGTGATCCCACCTAGACCGAAGTTTATATATAGGCGGGCCCCGAACCTCAGAGATATACTTGTTCCAAGTTGTGTAAACCCGCCAGTGAGACCTACGGTGTTCTGGCAAAGACCAGGTTTCTTTTTATGTCGGGATTGTTGCATTTGTAGGGACACTTCAAGTGCCCGGGCAGAGGAGATTGTCTCTAGGAGAGATGGGAGGAGCTATAAGTTAAGGCAATGCCTGACATGTAACTCATCTTATGTGGTATATGTGCTGACGTGCACATGTAATCTTCAATATGTTGGTAGGACGACGAGACCGTTGAAAAAGCGCATATACCAGCATATTTATAATATTAAAAAAGGTTACATGTGGCACAGTGTGTCAGCACATTTTGCCAAGGTGCACAACAATGATCCTAAAGGTATTAAGGTAATAGCAGTGGAGCAGGTTCATACCCACTGGCGAGGGTCTAATAGACTCCAGCAATTATGTAAGAAAGAAACTGAGTGGATCTACAAATTGGGTACAATGGAGCCTCATGGGTTAAATATTGAATTGGATATCAATTGTTTTTTAACGAATAGGTAAAATGAGTTGGAATATAAGGTGGGGTTAGTATAGGTTGATAGGGGGGTAGTTTGGGCGATTACCATCATTATGGGCACATGGCACTTTAAGGTTATACAGAGCACTGTTTATTGCTATGTAGGTGGTCTGGATAAGACATTTTGAATATTGTGAGGTTAACACTATTACAGGTTATTGCATGATTTGCACAAATAATTGCATAGTTTGCACAGAGGAATAGTGGAGCACATATAGATTTAGGTGCCCATATAGGAGGTAATTGCACTGGTCACAACAGATAGTGAATGGTGATTCTTTAAGACAGTGAATGATCATAGTGGTGGCTGGGCACATGTATCATACCACATGTATAACAGCAGAATGTGCTGTGTGCATTGTGGTTCATAATGGGTTAATGATGCACGCGGTGTGTATATAATAGATTAGTAGATTGATACACTTGACACTGGCATCCACGTGTATATGAGGGGGGTGATAGGCATGTGGTGTCACAGGAGGTGTATTTGCTTAGGGGGGTTAACAAGAGGATGTGTCACGAAAGATAGCTTGATGGTTGACACAAGGTATGATAGGGCAGGTGTAAGGCGCATGATAATTGCGTTACACAGTATATGCTATACACGAAATGGGTTGTAGGAGTATACAGTAAGGTAGGAAGAGGGATTACATAGGAGGCAGTAAGACGTGGTATCGCTGCTCGCTTTGATGTTTCAGTAATGAATTGGAATTTATATATATATTATGTTGCTGTTTTACAGAAGATAGTATATACTGGTCTAATAATAATTTTATTATTGTATTTATGGAGATGTTCATAGTATGAATAGTTACGCTCCCCGCTTGGTTGCCTAGTGACGGAAGAGGGCGGCGACATGGGCGGTACTCAAGACGGGCAGCGACGGTATTTTAATGATGTTTTTAGTGCGTGCTGCCAGCCCCTGAATGAGTCATTACGACGAAACGCGTAGGGCGGAGCCAGGCAGCACGCAGACATTCCGGAAGCACGGGCTAACCAAGGGAGGACGGAGCGCCTTGTATCCGCGGCCAAGGGCTGCTCTGATGTCTGGTGTATCTTGGATTGCCTTTTATTGATTTTAATAAAGGTACTTTTATACGGAGATCGAGTGGAGGAGCGTGGATTACTGTATTACTACATGCTATATACCAAGTGGCTATCCGGTGAGTGGATTCACAGAGGGGGGAACCCTGTTTCTATTCCCATTGGTGAAGGCACATCCCACTGGAGTGCAGCACGAGGTGGAAGCTGTGGCAGATTCATGCAGTATTGAGCACTATGTGCGCTATCTTTACTTTTTTCTCCCATAGGGGTCTTGTCTCACTGTGAGATTGGGACTAAGCAGGCGCAGCATTGATTTTGAGATTGTGAATAAAAAAAATGTGAGTCCCAGGAGTCCCCATTCTACCCGGCGCTCACCACCTTCCCTATCCATCATCACTTGCCATCAAAAGCCGGTACCTGGCGCTGTCATCTATGAGGCTCAGTCGGCTTTGTGTGTTGCTGCTAGGCAACAGCGGGAAGCTGTGTTCTGCAACAGTGCTAGCTTCCTGCAGACTGCAGCATTGCCTAGCTAGGAGGAGATTAGCCCCAACTCCAGAAGAATCTGTGTCCCATCACGATTCTTCAAGAGGACCAAGAATAGGAGGCAGTCACAGGAAAGCTAGCAATGACAGTGAATTCTGTCTATGCCTGTGGTCTTCGGGTTGTGGAAGTTCTCTGTAGGACAGGGAGGAATCTATTTGTAACGATTGGTGTCAGCAAGTAACAGAATTCTGATTATTAGGTGATCTGCAGTATCACCTATAATGCAGATATATACCTGATTATATGATGATCTGCAGAAACACAATAATACAAGTATACCAACAGCAAATGTGATATTAAAGTATAGTGCTTGGTGCAACAGTAGTACTGATAGATTTAGCTATGCCACACCAGAGGAGCTGGTGGGCACAAACAGTACAAAACCCCTCACCAGAGAGACTAGGGCCTTCTGGTGAGAGTAGAGTGGTCAGACTAAACGAGTTGGCAATAGACTGGCAGATACGGTACAAAGTCAGAAGGCAAAGGCAAGAAGGTTTTAACAGGCAGAGTCAGCAACAAGATCAGATGGGCAGAAGTACAGAATCACTGAGAGTAAGAGTAGTCAGAACAAGCAAGAGTCATACACAGATAATAAAATATTCAATTATGATTATGGCTATCAAACAATCCTATCACTGTGTGAAATCTCCAGTTTCCTCTCGAATCAAAGCACACCGGATCTATGTAATGTCTGAGAGCTAACACGAAGTATTCGCAACAGCAGACAAGTTGCGAGTGATTCAGGGAAGCTTAAGAAGCAGAGGAGACCCCTCCGGCACGCCCCTTCTCATCAACCAATGAGGAGAGGCGAGCGTCTCCACTGACTTCAGCCGACCGGCCGGTCAGCTGACACGCCTCCTCCCCGCATAAAGGTCCTGTCTGTGCGCGCGCGCACGCGACAATGCAACCCTATGTGCTGCTGACAAGCCTGTCCTCGGCGTGCTAGACGCCCGAGGACCAGATATATCGCTAGGCAGGGAGATGGAGGCAGCTGCGGTGGTATCGCTGTTCACCGCAGCTGTCTCTTCCGTGTTTGTTACACTATTGCAAGGACACCTTGGCCTTAATTCAATAAGCTTATCTCCTGTCTTTAATAACATTTCTAGAGTGACCACCATGGTGATGAGGCATGTCGTATTCAGGATACATTTTACCTCAGGCAAACCTAAAGTTATCTCCTCTGTCTTTAAGTTAACTCTTCAATCCTTAAAATAACTCCAGAATTCTAAAGTTAAAGACAGGCTGTTAATTAACTGCGTGTGAAAATAACTACAGAGGAGGTAACTTAAAGAGTAACTGTCAGGCTGCAGAAGCTAATTTAAACCTCTATTCTCCTGTGTTAAACAGTTTAGACGGAAGCCAAAAAGGCAATAGTGAAGATAAAAATCTCTCTTACATTTGATGTGTGCTTATCAGCAAAGCTGTTAGACCCAAGAGGACGCAAGCCGCATACTATACTGCAAAGCATTCTGGGGCCCTCCCCTCGGCTGCTAAGGAGAAGACAGGATCAAGTTTCAGCAGCTTCTAACTCAGTCCAGCCACAGCACAGATAAATCTCGGGGCAGAGTACACTGCAGGAGTCCGCTATTGTTCCTAGCCACATGGCTAATTAATATTCACTGCACACTGTGTTATTCAGTACGAGCTTTTCTGTGATCAGGAAGCAGGCAGGACATGACGACACATTTGACTTCATAGGAGACAGACAAACATGGAGCCTGCCATGAGCTGTCAGGAGCATCAATCTCTGCAAATACTATATACAAATTCTGTGAAGTACAAACGTGGACAGTGAAATGCATATGTAATGTAAGTACAGCCAATCTTTAGCTACTGATATATGTGTTTATTTTCTCTGAGACCTTATACCTAACAGCTCCTCTTTAAGGAATGAAGAGATAAGATAACTCTCTCACTGTGTGGAGGTACTTATTGACTTATCTCCAGCATAGGGTTGCCACCTTTAGGGTGAAAAAATACCGGCTTGTGGGTGTGACCTGAGGGGTGTGGCCTAAAAGTGGGAGTGGTTTGTTGCAGACTTTTTAAACGACCACTGACATGAGAGGGATATGGAGGCTGCCGTATTTATTTCCTTTTAAACAATGCACATTTCCTGGCTGTCCTGCTAATCTTATGCCTCTAATGCTAGGGACACATGATACAATTTTCTGACAGATTTATTGTCAGCTCGATTATTTCCGACAGGTCTGATCTAACTTCTGATCAATTTTCCGATTGATTTTCGATTCAGCTCTATGGAAAAAAGATCGGACAATCAGATCAGACCTGTTGGAAATAATCGATCTTACAGTAAATCTGTCAGAAAATTGTATCGTGTGTACCTAGCATATTACTGTTAGCCACAGCCCCAGAACAAGCATGCAGATCAGGTGCTCTGACTGAAGTCAGACTGGATTAGTTGCATGCTTGTTTCAGGTCTGTGATGCAAACACTACTAATGCCAGAAAGCCCAGCTGGACAGCCAGGCAGCTGGCATTGTTAAAGTGGAAATGAATATGTCAGCCTCCTTATCCCTCACTCAGGTCAGAGATCCTTTAATGCTTGGTACACACTATACAATTTTCTGACAGATTTACTGTCAGATCGATTATTTCCAACAAGTCTGATCTGGTTTCTGATTGATTTTCTGTACACTTCTATGGAAAATTGATCCAAAATCAGATCAGACCTGTTGGAAATAATCGATCTGACAGTAAATCTGTCAGAAAATTGAATAGTGTGTACCTATCATTAGGCTCGGTCTGGGTCTCTTGAAGGCAGCATTAATGGGTATATTTATACTTACCTGGGGATCCCTCACCAGCTGCTCCATTCACTTGATATCCCCCCTCCCCCCCAGTAATCTGGCCAGCCACGCTCTTCTGTGCCATGTGCACACCCCTCCCCTGTAGCACTCTGCACCTGTGCAGTAGTGGCCAGGTTGTGCATGTGCAGAATCACATGACTGACCAGATAACTGGAGTGGGGGGTATCAAGTGAACAGAGCAGCCAGAGAGGACGGCGAAGGAGCCCGCACACCTTATGGGGCTGGAAGAAGCCCCAGGTAAGTATAAATAATTAATAACATCTAAAGTACACTAAGGAGGGTCGGGTCTGTTAGGGAAAAGGGGGGGGGGGGGAAGGGGGGCTAGAGTATGGCAGTACAACCAGCCCAGAAGGAGCGTGGGGATTTACTACCCATGCTTGCTATGGGGTAAGGGAGGGAGTGCTACACTGAAGGGGAGGAGGGCATACAGTTTTTGATGGGGGACATCACACATATGCTCTATATACATGCATACACACACATGCTCCAGTGTTCTCCCCAAGCTCTTTTAGCCGGGTGCTCCACCCAGCTAGTTTTGGTGAGCACCCGGCTGTCTTCGGCTCACCTCCTGCCATGCTGTAAGCAGAGCTGTGCAGAGAAGCACCGGCCCTGCAGTCTCTCATCTCGCCCCACCCGGCTACTTTTTCATGCCACCCGGCTGGAAAAAAATTCTGGGGAGAACACTATGCTCTATATACATGCATACACACATATCCTCTATATACATGCATACATACACACACACACACACGCTCTATATATACATACACACGCTCTATATAAATACATACACACATCGCACACATGCTCTATATACACACACACTCTATACAGCTTACCTACACAATCTGGTCGTTGTATTCAAAATCTGTTGGCCTTCCTACTACATGGAGGTGGTAAAATTGCCCAGTGATTGACTAATCAAAATTAGATGTGTGTACCAGGCTTAAAAGGCAACTTGGGGCCCTGAGGTAGGAATGAGGTAGCTGTCTGTGATGTGAAGGAGTCCTCTGGCCCTCTCAGCATGTGGAAGAAGCCACACAAATAATCAGTAAAACAAGGTAAACTGATTATTATGAAATGACGATGTTTCAGTGTTGAAGTGACCTGAGCACCATATCTATACGGTGACAGCTGCAAGATGGAGCATCACCTGTAGGTAATTTAACCCCATCAGTTACAAACCTTCCTGAGTGGGAAGGTTTCATTTTAGATATATAGTGCACTTTAACCTCAAAGGAAACATTACAAAGGTACCTCAGACATCATCACAAAATATCACAAAAACGGTATTTCTCTAACATGCATCTCTCAGGGGAGTTTCCAAACTATCAGTAGAAGAAATAGTAGGTCTTCTATAGCTAGTGGGAGACTGGGCATAAATCAGTAAGAGTAAAGAAAAAAAAGAAGGGCACAGAACAGGAACAGCATACGTGGAATTACTAGAGAAGGCTCAGCTTCCCATAATCATCACCCAGCTGTAAAAATGTATATTCGTTTTTCAAAATTCCTCATCACATAACTTGCTTCTAGTGCAGGCATGGGCTAACTCGGCCCTCCAACTGTTACGGAACTACAAGTCCCACAATGCATTTGCCTTTATGGGTCATGACTGTGGCTGTCAGACTCCTGCAATGCATTGTGGTTCTTGTAGTTCCTTAACAGCTGGAGGGCTAAGTTTGCCCATGCCTGTTTTAGTGGGTAGGCCCAACCCAGTCCTCCTAAAAGAGTAACCAATCCTAATCTGTAGCCCTCACTGATACTTACATTCTGTCGCCTTTATTCACAGGTATTAATCCTGGTACACACATCCAATTTTGAATGGACAATAACTGGTCAATTTTACCACTTGTATGTAGTATGAGAGCTTACATACACAATCTGTTCATAGTATTTAAAGTCTGTTGACTCTCATACTACATGGAGGTGGTTAGATTGGTCAGATTGGCCAATCAAAATTGCATGTGTGTATGCACATTTGGGTTTGGGTGCAACTCTCAGCTATAATATAAAAAAGCACCAGAGCCCAGCTGAAGTTCTATGACTTAATGCCAACATTTGACTACACACAGTAGTTAAAATCAAATGCACGGTGCCCAACGTGACATAGCTGCTAACCTCCGTTAAACCTCTTTCAGACAGGTAGCTGACAAGAGGTGAATTCACTGACTGTCAGCTGCTCTACTACACTGTCTGAGCGCTTGCTAACAATCGGTACTGGCACTGGACAAGCAGCCCTCCACGGAGTCACATCCGAGCATGGCCCCTGCTGTGATCAAACACAACATGTCATGGTTCTCAGCTGTCTATCCGAAAGAGGCCTTAGATGTGTAGTAGTTCCCAAATAAACATGACCTGCATGCAGAAATAAATAACGTGTCCACCATTTCTTACTGGCATATCCCAATACTGTCCACATTTTGATTTTAGTGACTTTTATATAGTAAATGAAGAGAATTCTGTTCCTGGTGGGTACCATGTCTTTTGCCCACAGTTTAGGCTAAATCCTGAAGTCATTTCTGCCCTTTACTTTTTTTTTCTTTTCTCCTCCAATCGCTGAGTCACCTCAGCCTTGCTTGAAAACACAAGTGAGCAGGGCATCGTGTTTCAGATAAGCAGCTAGGAAGGGAAATAAAGGAAAGAGGAGCAATATATTATAGATAAAAAGAACCCCCAGCATGCAACTGTTTGGCACTGACTACTAAAGGGCCAGTGCTCCTAAAGTATGTGATAACTCCAAATCATAACAGCAGAAAACGTTCTGAATGCAGGATTAGCATATTTATCACTTAATACACTCAGACCAGTTGCTGCTGAAATTTGATTTTTAAGGTGACAATACACATTCAGACCAGTTGCTGCTGAAATTTGATTTTTAAGGTGACAATCCCGCTTTAAAGTGGACTTGCAATGTTTAATAGTGGTCTATGTATACTTACCTGGATCTTCCTCCAGCCCCATGGGGTGTGTGAGCTCCCTTTCCATCCTCTCCAGCTGCTCCATTATCTCATCCCCACTGGTAATCTGGCAGGTAATTCTCTTATGTGCATGTGCGGCCCAGCTGTGTGTGCGCGCCTGTGCCTGGGAGCATTCTACACCTTCACAGTATTACTACACACTTGGGCAGAATGCTCCTGGTTGTGGGAATGTAATGCTACCAGAAATCAGGGTGAACAAGCTGCACATGCAACAAAGAGCGTGATAGGCCAGATTACTGGCGGGGATAATGAGATAACAGAGAGGCTGGGGAGGACAGCGAGGGAGTCCACATACCTCATGGGGCTGGTGGAAGCCTCCTGTAAGTATAAAAATACCACTATTAAAGTGTACCAGTTACAAACTAACATAAAATATTTATACATACCTGAGGCTTCCTCCAGCCCCATCCGCACGGATCGCTCCCACGCCGCCATCCTCAGTCTTCAGCTCCGGCACCGGGTCCTGTAACTTCAGCCAGTCGTGGCCTGTCTGAGCATGTAATCCTGGTACTGGCCATAATTTAGGGGTAGATAAGGAATCATCTGGTAAGGTTCAGCTTGTGTTATGTACCGGCTGGTAAAGGCTTGGACTTTCCTACACAGCGCACACAGCATGCAGGACACTAGTGGCTTTGGCTGCTCTCTGTTTCTGTCCCTCCAGCTTTCTCTCTTTTTTTTACCAAAAAAAAAATGTTTTATTAAACCATTAGAACAAGTACAGCAAATACAATGCTTTCAAAGGGAGTACATGATAACATATTGAAGACAGTATTAACAGCATAGAATATGCACAAAAACCTTCAAAATAGTCAGCAATTTGAATAAAATCAGCATTATAGACAACTAGCTAGGGCTATAGAAATAGAACTCTATGCCAGCTAATTTAACAGTATTCCTATGAAATTTAAGAAAGTTATCTGCCCTGTTAGCTTAAGCAACAGTCATAGAAACGTTTACCTCCAGCTTTCTCCCTCCAGTGTCAGCTCACCTCTCCCCCTCAAGCTTCAGGCTCCTCTCCTCCCCATCCAGTGACAGGCTGGGCTTCACTCTTCTCCCCCTCCCTTCTGAGGCTCCCTTATCTCCCGGCATTCTGATGATCTTCCGCTCTGACTCACACACAGTAGCTGCAGAAGCACGTGTGTTATTGCCGCTGCCTTGTTTTCGCTTCCTCCCCCTAGTTGTCAGCACACACACACTCAGTCAGCTCCTCCTTCTCCCACACTCCTCTGCAGGCAGCCGGGAAAAACACAGCCACGCTGGTGATTGGCTGGCAGTACCTGGCCAGCCAATCTGAGAACAGAGGAGGGAATTGTGTTGCCAGGGAGCTCGGCCTGGGCGGGCCCTGGGGCAGCTAGTTTTACCGGCAAATGACATGACGGAAATAATTAAATTCAGGTGCCGGCTTTTTAGCTGATTTAACGGCCAGGCCGGGCAGATACTCCAGCATGATCTTAGTGAATTGAGGCCAACGTCCTGATGCAAATGCACTTATATATTATCTCCAGATAATATATAAGTTGTGAAGTGCACTGGTGAAGCCAAAAGAAGACAAAAGGTAATAATAAGGTTTGGGCATAGATAAAGGGTGTTATGGAGTGGAGAAGGGAGGGGTTAGTTATATTAGTTAGGGTTAGGAGGGTGTGTTAATGCGAGGAGCACATTTGCTTCAGCAATTGTGTGGGGGTTTCTTGCGCTCTGCATTCCATCACATTTCCCGCATATGCTTTTCTGTGATCATTCGTGATTTGTTGGATTGTGGCGCAATGTATTTATTTCAAAAACACGCATCTTGTGCAGGAGAAAACTGCTGGGTGATTTCAAAGCACGGCTAAAATAAAAAGTGCAATTCCTGAGCGGGCCATTGACTACAAAACAGTACTATGCACACAGAAAGACGCACATAATTCTAATATGTGTTTTCCCTGTCTTAAGAGTAAGATTTGTTTAAAAATAAACTAATATACAGTGACAGCACCAGCGCCAGTGTCTGGGCTCTAAACTTGAGGGAAAAAAGGGTTAACACATATACTTACCTCAACGATGTATAGGATCACCTGACACCTCCAGGCTCCCCTCCGTCTTGCCGCAGTAGCCTCTGTTCAGAATGTCCAAGGTATATGTACAGTCCATCTTCACGCTGACACTGTTACAGACTATAACAAAGTTTGTGTGCTGGACATGGCTGGGCCAAGGCAGAGGACGGATAGGCTCCAGCCTGTAGCAGCTGGACTGGAGCAAGGAGGAGGTGAACTGTGTCTATACCCACCCGCTGTGGGAGGATTGAAGTCTGCTCCCCTCACCACGCCCTCGCAACTCTACGCAGACGGAGGGAGGCTACCTAATACTGGGGGTACATCTGGTTATCTTAACTTAAACGTATAAAATGTGTCGACTCTGTATATGTTCATGTGTACTGCAGCAAAATGTCTTACTGAGTTAAAAAACATTTTTTAAGAAAAATTATTTTTAATCGATTTTCTCAACAACTACAAGGTCTTTTTGAAAAATGTTTTTGACTTATTCCCACTAGTTTCTGGTTTGCTCAAATGGTTTTGTTGCAATTTACTTGAAAAATTGTTTACAATGGTTGCATTTGTAATTTTGCAAAGCGTGCAAAATTTTTGAGTAGATTATGCAAAATCAATACAATTCAAAAATCATAATTTCGTGTAATTTTAATTGTGAAATTTTACACAAAATTTTGTGTAAGCGAAATAAGCACATTGCGATCATCTCTATCACCCACATACTTGGTACATTGCCTAGTCTGTTTAAGCAGATTGCATAAGGCATCAGAACTGTACAATGTATGGTAGCAAGCACTGCTTTATGAAGGCAAATCCACCTCCAATAGCAATTTGTGCCACTCCTTCCTATCCTGATCCTTTATCCAAACTATTGTTAACACACCCCAAACACATTCTTATTCCTGTCCACAGCACATTTTCTGCACGATTGCTGTATTCCCCAGTCAGAATGCATTTATTTTGCTCCAAATCACGCTTAATGTTGAGTCGGAGTCTGCCATTTTTCATTTATGAAAGCATATCTTACATACAGTATGATTTCTGCCCCCAACCTAACTACCTCCTTCTTCATCACATTTTCCACAAATGCAATCCCTCCACTAGCTGACAACTACCCAAAGGATCCAGTTCAAGCTCCTAACCCTATCATAGAAAGCTCTACATAAGCTGTCACCTCCATACAATTTCTGTGTTAATCTCCAGATACCATCACCCCTGGATTCTTCACTCCTCCCTTCAGACCCTCTTGTCGTCCACATTGGTAGTATTGTCTCACACTCACTAAAGGATCAAACCCATAGTCTTTAAAGAGAACCCGAGGTGTGTTTAAAGAATGTTATCTGCATACAGAGGCTGGATCTGCCTATACAGCCCAGCCTCTGTTGCTATCCCAAACCCCCCTAAGGTCCCCCTGAACTCTGCAATCTCTCATAAATCACAGCCGTGCTGTGAGGCTGTGTTTACATCTGTAGTGTCAGTCTCGGCTGCTCCCCCGCCTCCTGCATAGCTCCGGTCCCTGCCCCCGTCCCTTCCCTCCAATCAGCAGGGAGGGAAGGGATGCAGGCGGGGACTGGAGTTCTGCTGGAGGCGGGGAGAGCAGCAGACTAACACTATTGAGATAAACACAGCCAGCTCTGACAAGCTGTTTGTCAGCAGCGTGGCTGTGATTTATGAGGGATTGCAGAGTGCAGGGGGACCTTAGGGGGGTTTGGGATAGCAAGAGAGGCTGGGCTGTATAGGCAGATCCAGCCTCTGTATGCAGATAACATTCTTCAAACCCACCTTGGGTTCTCTTTAAGGGGAGTGCAACAGCTGAAAAGAGGGATGATGCCCTCTATACAGTATTCAACAAGGAAAAGAGCTGGCACATCCAAAGTTATCCAAAAGTCTTTATTGGTTCCATGTAAAAATATGGCCTGGATTCTTCACTCCTCCCTTGAGACCCTCTTGTCATCCGGCTTGGTCACCTCCTCTCATGCCCAAACCTGGACTTCTCATGACCATCACCTTTCCTTCGTAACTCTCTCCCACAGCTTGTCCATCATGCTCTAAGCCTGGTAGCCTTCAAATGTTTTTTTAAAACACACCTTTTTAGACAGGATTATAATTTATCATAGCTAGCATCGAGTCTCACTGCCTCATCTGCTAACCCCTGTGTCTCCTCGCTCAGTGACTCCACCCCACTACCCTCTCTATATTATAAGCTTGTAAGGGCAGGGACCTCCCCTAGTGTTTCTCGTTTCTGCTGTACTTCATCACTAGCCCTAAAGAGACACTGAAGCGAAAAAAATTATGATATAATGAATTGGTTGTGTACTATTAATAATTACTAGAAGTTTAGCAGCAAAGAAAATATTCTCATATTTTTATTTTCAGGTATATAGTGTTTTTTCTAACATTGAACCATTCTATAATATGTGCAGATTACACAACACTCAGCATTCAAAATGATTCTTTCAGAGTAGTCTGTGAACTAATGACCTCTCCTCTGGCAGAGAAAAAGTAAATAGTCCAATAACATTTGAGATAATAAAAGTCAAATAACAGCCTTCTCCACGACTTTGAAAGTCTTAGAGCTTAATTGCTTTTTTGCATAGAGATAACAACTGGAGTTTCTTAATGCTTCCTGTACTGGAAACAATTAGACTGATGTACCCGATCTTAATGTTTTATTTCTTAGCTGTACTACACATACAAATCATAATATCATAATTTTTTTTTCGCTTCAGAGTCTCTTTAATGAGGTCTGAAAACTATTTGTATTTGTATTACGAAATGCCATGCATCTATGCTACCCCCTGTTTGTTTTGCACTATGTACAGCGCTACTGAAGATGTTGCGCTGTATAAATAAAAAAAATAATAATTGGATTTCATTGCCTGTTTGTGGAAATTGCTCACCTGCAGCTTTACAGCCAAGACGAAGTTCTCTGAAACAACCTGCTGTCACGGCTAATGGCTGCTTGTAATTACATGCTTCTTTTCTAAAAGAGCTTTTACTGAATCAGCAATTCTGACTACTCTTCTACATTGCACTGATTGGTCTCAGAGTGCAGAGAGCTTGGTCGGGGCATGCTAGTCACTCCTGGAAGTGGGTGCTCTTCCGACTACAGTTCAAAAATAAAAAACTCACAGTGTATGGAAGCCTTGACTTGACCACAACCATTCAATGCCTAGCCATACTTCCCTCCCTCCCTCCCACTATCGCCAACACCCTTTGCCAGCCCACGTATCTTCTAGTCTGTGGTGTCCGTTGGTCATACCCTTTTCCACTCTCTGCTTCCTGAAGACCTAGAAACTCACCTAAAGCCAAATGTAAATTTCATCCATACTTATGACTCATTTTCTAAAAATTCCTGTGTCGTATCCACGAGGCACTAATTAAGTAGCTGGATTATAATTCTAAACAAAACTGGAAGTAAAATATATTGCTCTTTTGGCTTGGCAATATTTACTGTAATGACACCTTTAGTCTCTGGGAACGAGAAATCCTCACATCTGTAGGAATATTGTGTATGCAGCAGTTGGAGTATAGAGATGGCCCGAACAGTTCGTCAGCGAGCAGTATTCGGCGAACATTTGGCTGTTTGCCGTTCGCGTTGAACACAATTTTTCTTTTTAAATTGTGTTTGCATTTTTTACATTGAAGTCAATAGCGGTTAATAGCGAAAGCTCCCTTACATGCTAGAAACACCAAATTTGCAGGGTATGTGGAGGGGGACAGTGGGTACAAGAGTTTTTTTCAAAAAGACGTTATAGTTTTTGAGAAAATTGATTTTTAAGTTTCATGGGAAAAAAGTATACATTTAAATGCGGTAAATAACAGATAAAGTAGCAAACCTAACGGTAGTGTAAATTTACATATATCAAAATAAAGAGCAATGAATTTCATGTCGCAACACTTTGGCCAGGGATCTTTATACAGCCGCAATATGGCTGTATAAAGATCCCTGGCAACTTTACCTATTTTTGGAAACATTTTTTTAAATGTTCAGAGTGTGGGAAATAAAAAAAAATGATGTGGAGTCCCCCCTCCCGAGCCTCTTTACCCCCTTGTCCCCCATGCAGGCTGGGATAGCTAGAATGCAGAGCCCCAGATGAGTGGGCTGGTATAACTCAGGGGGCAAAGCCCCACTCGGCCGAGGCTCCACATTCTGGCTATTCCAGCCTGCATGGAGGATGGGGGACAAGGGTTTAAAGAGGCTCGGGAGGGGGGACCCCACATCATTTTTTTTTCATTTCCCACACTCTGAACATCTAAAAAAACCTTTCCAAAATAGGTAAAGTTGCCAGGGATCTTTATACAGCCATATTGCGGCTCTATAGCGATCCCTGGCCAAAGCGTTGCGACTCTGGAGGGGTTTCCAGTGGGTCCATATGGAGTGCGTACGGACCCCCTGGAAACCCCATCATGAAATTCATTGCTCTTTCTTTTGATATATGTACATTTAAACTACCGTTAGGTTTGCTACATTATCTTTCATTTACTGCATTTAGATATATAATTTTTTCCTATTAAACTTTAAAATCGATTTTCCCAAAAAGTATAATGTCCTCTTGTACCCACTGTCCCCCTCCATATACCCTGCAAATTTGGTGTTTCTAGCATATAAGGGGACTTGCTATTAACCGTTAAAGTCAGTGGTCGTTTGCCTGCGACATACAGTAAGTCTATGGAGCCCGCTGCGAACAGCCAGTTTGCGAAATTTTCAGGAAATTCGCGTCGAAGTTCACAAACCCAAAATCTGATGTTCGCGACATCCCTACTGGAGAAATCACTCCCTTCCTAGTAATAGCTTTTTAGTGATGCAAGCAGCTTTCCCAGTCAAGCATATGGTCCTTGTTACTCCTGTTTCTCCTAGGTGATATTTTCACAAATTATCAATAAAATGCCTTTAAAAGGAACTGTCAGCAGCACATACGAATGAAAATATGCACTTACCTGGGGCTTCCTCCTGCCCCCCGTAGCCCGTGTGGTACCTTGGAGCCCTCTGGGTCCCCTCTGTGGTCTTGCTGGCGGCTCCGTTAAGCCGGCGACTTTGGCTGCAGTCTTTAGCAACTGCACCTGCATGGCCCGTCCACGCACCCGACTCTATAACGCTCCTGTTGCTATAAGCCTCTTGTGCATGCGTGGTTCAGTCTTTCAAAAACCACGCATGCGAAGGAGTCTTAAGGCGACGGGCGCATGATAAAGTCAGATTTTCTTTTGTATACACTGCTCAGGGTCCCTTTAAGCTACCTGCAAACAAGAGAAAATTAGAATAATTTTTAAATTTCTTTTTTTCTTCAGTTGCAGAGTGCTGAAAAGTTATTTTAAACTGAAGATGAAAAAGTATCTCCTAGGAGAAAAGGTGAATTGCATCAGGGTCCTAAAGAGGTACACAGGAGAATTCAGGGTATACAGTATAAGGTTTGTCAGTGTAATGCAGGTTGTTAAATACGTGAACGTTATTTTTTTTACAACTGTGGACCATATGACTAAATTTGACTGGCTTATTTTGCTGCACAGCGGGAGGGTCAACTGCTTCACTATCCACCTGTAGCTAACTACTCATGAATCTTTCTGTCTTGTTTGTATTCATTCTGTGCTTCATTAAAGTTTACGGAGCACTGCCCTCGATAGTTTTTTATGGTAGCCATTTATAGAATAGATACACATATACATCAATCAGACCTACCACAGAAGTGCATCCTCCAGCTTGCTTTCAATAGCTATTTTGACAAAGTCAGATGGAACAGAAATGTCCATGCGGCGTAGCAAGCCATCAAACTCTCTGCTGTAGAGATCTATTACATCGCTCTGCAAGACAAAAACAGAATTATATACTTCCTGGCTGCACTTATATAACACTAACGGATTTAAGCTGTGACAGTGCCTGAAAGACTAAATAGAATAGAATCATTTACATTAGTCCTTACCCTCATAGGACTTCAAACACTCCTGCCACATAGTATGTATTTATTTAAACTTTTATTTTTAAGTTTAGTTAGTAGCCCATCCGTTATATAGTAGTTATTTAGTTAGTAGCCCATCCGTATATATATATATATATATATATATATATATATATATATATATATATATATATATATATATATATATATATATATTGTGCAGCAAAAATTAGGACTGGATCATGGAGGACTGTACACTGAGGCTAGATTCACAGTGGGACGTTGCATTATGATGCGATATTAAGGAGGCAATGCAAAATTACAATGCAATGCACCAAAAAAGTTGCAATGCAACTTAACACTACGTTACTGTTGCATACAGTGGATACAGTAGAGCATACAGGCAATGAAAAGTATGCTCCTCTGTATCTGTGTTAAGAGGTAACGCACTGCAGCAGTGCATCAGAATAAATGCAACATTTACAACGCGACTTTAACGTTGCACTGTTAATGTTGCATAGGGTTAACATTGCAGTGCGGTAACCTACGTTATGTGACTTTATAAACGCAGGACAATAATGTCCCTCTGTGAATCTAGCCTCACATTATTAGTGTTACACATCTGGATATAGCTTGAAGATTGCAGACGACACTGCAGGTATTGAACACTGAACAGACGCTTCCCTCTAGTATGCCAGAGCAAAGCATTCTGTGGTAACGGCTTTTAGGCTGGCGGGCAAGGAGTAAAATGAGCAGTCACTGTCATTTAAACATCAGCCATGCCAGATCTTTAACCACTTGAGGACCGCAGTGATAACCCCCCTAAAGACCAGGCACTTTTTCTTAAAATTGGCCACTGCAGCTTTAAGGCCAAGCTGCAGGACCGTATAACTCAGCACACAAGTGATTCCTCCCCCCTTTTCTCTCCACCAACAGAGCTCTCTGTTGGTGGGGTCTGATCGCTCTTCCCTCCCCCCCCCCCCCCCGGTATTTGTTTGTTTTTTTTAATAAATATTTATTTTACTATTTTTTCAATACATTTCTTTATTTCTTTTTTTTACTTTACCCCGCTCCCTCCCTCCCCCCGCCAGTCAATCAGCGTGATCGGCTGTCATAGGCTTCAGCCTGAAATTACGATGGAGGGGCTACACTGTGGCATCGATCTCTGGCAAATCCGACTATGATGAAATCTGCTGGAAAAATCAAGTAAATTATGGGCACCTTAAGTCATATAAAACATCTAAATCCTCCTTGTGTGGCAAGTGATGAATAACACACGGCTGTCCCCAGTACAGCGCTGCTGCAGATCACAGCTCTGTACAAAGCAATTAGACACCAGTTTCGCCGTCTAAGTCTCCCGAGCGGCGATTACCATGCGCATGATCTCCTGCTAGCCCCATATGACAGCCGTTCACACCAATCGGCGTGGAGCGGACCTGGGGCTGCCGCACTGCTCACGCCAATTGGCGTGGAGCAGTCGGCAAGTAGTTAAACAAGCTCAGGGACAGTTTTACTCGCAGGAGATTTTCATCTGAAACATTTCTGAACACCAACCTTGACCAAGCTTAGTGTGGAGTGTGTACTCAGCTTAAGGCAGAGACTGAAGGAGAGTAGGGATGATCAACGATATGCAATTTTTTCGAGTTTATGCAAATGTGTGTAAAATGTTATGCAAATATATGCAGCTTGAAAATGGACCAATCATTTTAAACCTGGGTGGGACTTGATGGGTCTATTTTCTAGCTGCATATATTGCATAAAACTTACATAAATTTTCATAAACTCAGAACAATTTGCACCTCCTTGATCATCCCTCGAAGAGAGTATCTAAGAAATTTGGGCCATGGTTGCAGAGGGGGGAGGCAAAGGCAGGTTATGAATCTGATGACTGGCAGATAGGATGGTAGGGCATAAAATGCAAAAAAAAAGTACATGAAGAGGTAACACAACCATTCAGTGGTTCAAACAGGTTAACTAGTGGGCATTTATAGTGATTTCGCTGTTATTCATCACTTGCCACACAATGAGGATTTACGGTAGATGCTTTATATGACTTAAGGTGCCCATAATTTACTTGATTTTTCCAGCAGATTTCATCATCTTCGGATTTGCCAGAGATAGATGCCACAGTGTAGTCCCCCCATCGTAATTTCAATCAATTTCGGGCTAAAATCGATCAACATTATAGATCAGACACTCCACCAATGTTAAAGGTGCTCCCCTTGGGACCTTGGTGAGTGTTGTTGCAGCTTGCTTATATGCCGGTGCACCTCCTCCTGGACACCTTTTCCCCATGACCAGACGGCATGTACGTGGCCACGCCCAGTGGCCAGGAGGCGGCGTATCACAGATTGGCAGATGATTGAGCTTGTGCATGTAATAAAGGCGTAAGAGAATTTGGGAATCCTGCAAGATGCATGCCGGCTAAGTGGAAACCAGCCCCTATTGTAAATTTAAGTCCCATTTTACAGGAAGCCCCTCTATGTAAATATAATCTTGTGTATAATAAAGACATGCACTGACCTTGTATTGATCAAGGATTCGCTGAATGTCCGATAAAATCTGTGTGAATATGTCCTCTTTCTGGTCTTCAAATCCATCAAAAAAGATAGGATAGAGGCAGACCTAAAATTACAGTAAACCTACGTAAGGAGCCAGGCTGCTTAAATAATAAATCCACCTGTAAATCATTAATTGACTGATTGAATTGATTAACTGAATTTATCAACTTCATACTAGATTACAACTGGCTGAGGGACATTTGTAAAGTAATACAGCACCAGAATCTGACACTGGTCCATTACAATTCAAGTTGATATGTATGTATCATCCCATTTAAACAGTGCCTATAGTACAT